>NC_009913.1:1465249-1678596 GCF_000002415.2 Plasmodium vivax
CGACTTGGTAAGGCAGAGCGGAGGATGACAAAAGCGCTGCGCGGTGTGGCCAAATGTGAAAAAAAAAAAAAAAATATGAACAGCTGTAAAAAAAGGCGAAAAAAATATGAACAGTTGTAAAAAAAAAAAAATACGATCCACTTAACAACTTAGCAAAGTGGCTAGCTGCTAACAAATGCATGCCCCTTTTAACCGCACAGGTGAAGGAGAACGAAGAGGGAAAGCTCCAAGAGCGCCTGAAGAAACTGGGCCTCCTCAGTTAAATCGAAGGAAAGGCAAAAACCTGGGATGAGGAGCATCCGCTCTTAGGGCGCCCCTAACTGGCACTGCTATCTTACAGTATCGTTTTCGCCCTAGCCCGATTGAAAAAAAAGGCGGAATTAATTTGCTCGTTTTGTGTAGACCATGCAGCGTTCCTGTTGTACGAGTGTGTGTAAATTTTTCGCCAAACCGGCACCAACGTTAAAGTGTGCATATGTAAAGGAATCTACGCGTTACGCGCGCATCATTGTGTGCACATATATACGTACCCGTACCAGCGCGCAAAAAAAAGGAGAACTTTGTCGCCCCCTTTTTTAAAGAAACCGTTAGCAAACACTGAAAAGGGTTACAATAGAGCAGCGTGGAAAGGAGCTATTTCGCACACGTGTGTACGGACAAAAGGTATGCAGGGGAGTTTTCCCCTGAGTGGGAATACCCCCGCCCCCCTGTGCGAACTACTTCTCCATCATCTTCGAAATAAAGACCTCTATTATCTTCTCGATCTGCGCGGGTCCCTCGGTCTTTATCACCTCGTTCATGGCCGCCCCCTCGGGAAGGGCACTGTCAAAGACGAATTGAAATTTGTACTTGCTTTGGTCGTCACAGGAGAAGTCCGAAATGACATCATCCACAATGACATGCCCCGTGATCTCCATTTCGACTTGGCCATTTTTGTTCTTCTTAAAGGCTTTCCATTCGCAATTAATTTTCAAGTCATAAATTATAAGTTTTTTTTTTTTCCGCAAGCTGGAACAAGCTTCACCATCAACTTCGGAGCTAAAGAGTTGCAAAGAAATGTTATTGCTCAGTTGTACTGTGGAGATGTCCAGCATATTTTTTAGTTCCTCCTTGGCCCACCTGGTCAGGCATTTCTCCTCCCAGTGGTAGTTGTTAACGTTCCAAACGGACCCTTCTTTTTTTTCCTCCTCTTTGTTCTCCTTTACGTGGTTCGCACTGTTGGCGGTGCTGGCGGCGTTGGCGGTGCTGGCGGCGTTGGCGGTATTGGCGGTGTTGGCGGTGTTGGCACTGTTTGCGCTATTCGCATTCGCGCCCTGCGGTAGATTCTGGTGCACATTTTGGAGTTTTTCCTCTTCCTCCGCCAGGATCTTCTGTTCTTTGCTGGCTGCGCGGTGGGAAAAGAAAAAAAAGAAGGCAAAGTATCGCATATATATATGATGCACACGTGTGTAGTGCGCACGACCATGCGCTCGGCGCGTGTTCACACCGCGTGGACTCTTCCAACACTTCTTCCTCCGAGCACAAAAAATTACATTCGTTCGAGTCGTGCTTCAGTAAATCCGCTGGGAAATCCTTCAAGGCAATTTTTATTTTCTCCTTTCCATCCTTCCTCAGAATGTCGTAGGCCCGCTTGGACTCCTCCTTGTCTCCAATCAACTCAATGTTGATGGCGTAGTCGTTGTCCTGAAGGGGGGGAAAAAAAGGGAAAAAAAAAAAAAAGAAGTATATCTCCATGGCATATTATTGCTTCCTCACTATGTTGCTCCCTTTTGGGGTGATGCAAATCGTAGGGGGGTTAGCAAAAGAGGCAGTCCACCAGGGAGAAGCAGTTCACCTGTTTACGCCACTCTTTTGCCTTTTTTGAGACCCCTCCCCCCTGGAAATCCTCCACTTGCTTGTCTTCCTCATGTGGGTACCTCGACGGAACAATTTGAAAAGTCCAAAATTTCTGCGGTCCCTCCAGCGTATTCCTTCTCTTGCCCCGTTTTGGAGAAGGCCCAGTCGAACTTGATAACGTATTCGAAGGAGTTTATTTGCTTCCCCTTCCGGATGGACACGGAGGCCTACACGGTGCGGTGGTGCGGTGGTGCGGCGAAGTGGTGAATTGGTGAAGTGGCACTGCTGCGCGGCGGAGAAGCGGTGAGCCTGTAGAAGGGGTCCACAGACGAGCCACAACAACGCAGGGGGGGCATAACGCGAAGGAGCAGACTCCCACTAGGGGAGGCAACCCTAACTGCATTGTTCGAACGGGGACCCCATCCCCTCCCTCCAGTTTTTACATTTCCGGAAATCTCCACCCTGTCAAAGTAGACGGAAAGGTCTTCCTTTTCGATTTTCAAATCGGACAGTTTATTTTTTATGTAGGTCTCCCCCCATTTGTTGTAGTTCTTTTCTTCCCTGCAAGGAGAGGTGGAGGGGGCGATGAAAGAGGGTACTTGGTGGGGCAGGCCGCCTCAACTGCGTTGCAAAGGGAATGAGCGGCTTGGATTCTCACTAGGACATCATCAGCATATGCGTACGTACGTGCGTATGTATGTAACCGCGCATGTATGTGTTTTTTTTTTTTTGTTTTTTTTCCCTTGGCAGCCCTTTGCATTACCAGTGCCAGCTGTTTCTGTTCCAAACGGATCCCGCCATTTGCTCGCCACGGGTTCTATACACCTGCTATGGCGCGGCGTGCCGTCCAGCCGCCTCCCTACAAAAGAGGTGGTTTCGGTAGGTCCCTCTGGCGCGGCCCGCGAGGTCAAATAGGGTCCCCCCACGGTTTTTCAGAAGTGATGAAAATGTAGCGAAAAATGTGGAAAAAAATAATATGAACAGTGCAGGTAAATCACGCCAAGGAACAAATGTACAACGTTCGTGCGGAGAGAAGTTCATCCCACTTCTACCTCTCTAACGTAGAGGTAAGTGGGAAGGAGGGAAAAAAGGATAAGCAGAACGACTGACCGGTGTTCCTCTTTTTTCTCCTTTGGGATGACGCGACGGTGGATCTGAAATAAAAACGGGGGTCGCCAGAAAAAAAAAAAAAAAAAAAAAAAAAAAAGAGAAGCATGACTGCAGAACGTAGCAAAGAAGTAACATCACCCCGCGGAAAGAACAGGGGCAAAATTACCAACAGTGGAGAAGCCCCTCCATGAAAATACTCATAAAGGGGGAGGGAAAAAAGATGACCCTAGTGAGATCAGCAACCAAAATGAAACTACAAATGTGTGGAGCTTAAGCGGGTGCGTCAAAGAAAAGGAGATATGCCAGGGGTCACCACTGAGGTTCACACCCTTGTGAGGATGATGGGGAGAGGAGTCCACCCCCTGCACTTGGGGTAACCAATGAAAGAACGCCATTAGAGAGCGCAGAATGGATTATGCCTCCTCTTAAAAGAAACAAGGGCGATGATTATGATCGAATGAATGCGGCTTATCGCCACGCATCTGCACCGTTTCGTGGTAAACGTAAAGGTGGAGGACGAACCTACGTAACATCGCGTGTGCTGTGTGGTGGGTCTATGGTCAGCTTTGTCCTCTGCGGGAGGGGAACCGACCCCAGTTTTAATGCCTCCATTTGAAAGGCCCCCCCGGGGAAACACCCCCAAAGGAGCGGCAAAGTTGAGCGTGTAAAATGCCCCCTGTGGTTAGCCCCTCCCACCTGGGAACGCATCAATCAGAGTGGTGACATCCCCCGTAGCGACCACCATGGGGATACTCCTCAAGAAATGTACGATGAGGTAAAAAAGGCATTAAAAAGCCATTCAAGATTGCTCTCCATTTTGCCAACCTGAGGAGGAACCCCCGCCCGAGCTCCAAATGGAGACGTCACTCTGTAGCCCTTTTTTTTACACCGCGAAATGTTTCACTCGTGCGTGGGGTTTTACAACGCAGGTGTTCACCCTCAGCATGACCGCTTAACAGCGTGGGTGTGTTGCACCCCTTTTGGTAAAGCCCATTTTTTCCAACTTATGTGTGTCCGTTTCCCAGTGGCGGGGAGTCACTCACCGTTAAGGGGGTCGATTTGATATTCTGTGGAAGGTATAGCCCCCCCGATATATTCCGTTCAGACAAAACGAGCACCTGTGCAGGTGGCACACACGTTACTAACTTTTTGCCGTGTTGAGGGAGAACATCCTTCATTTTGTTACTTTCCTAACTGCTCGTTTTTTTTTTTTTTTTTTTTTTTTTTTTTACTTCAAATGAACAGCGGACGTTTTTTGTTCCCCCGTTGGGGGATGCATCAACCGTTTTTTCGTGGCCTCTTGTCGGTGGGAGGTAACTCCATCGGTTGTTCCATACATATCCGTTTTGTATTTTCCGCTTGCCCTCCCCGTTGGGGCTACATCCCCGGGAGAACTCACTTTTACCCAGCTCGCGCGCCTTTTCTGAGCTTAAGCGAGATATGCATACTGGAGAGGAAACCCTTTCACGAATACATGCAAAATGGGGGCCTTTTTTTATATACATTTATTTTATATATATATTTATTTATTTATTTATTTATTTATTTATTTATTTATTTATTTATTTATTTTTACTCCCTTTTTAACTCACATAACGGCATGCAGCATGACCCAATAGCTATTTTTTTTTTTTTTTTTTGCGGCATATATTTCTCCGAATTGTTTTTGCCAACCTCCACTCCGCCGAACGTTCGCGCAGGTCGAAAGGAAAATATAACCTCCTGTTAAACGAAATCTCCTCTTTTTTTTTTTTTATTTTTCCCTTCGCATAAGAGAAAAGGAATAATTTTTGTACGTACGAATGAGAAGAAAGGAAAATATAAAAAGAAGGGGGGGTGAGAGAGAATGACAAAACAATGCCGCCTCACTCCAGTTGGCAGCATATGGCGAAAAAACTGCCCACCTTTTAATGTTGACGAATGAACGCGTCCGTTTTTGTCATCCACTTTTCTGTGGCATTTGCCCTGTCAGCTGGACCCCCTGCGTGGTTAGTCCCCCACATGTGGTTAGTCACCCATATGTGATTCGCTTTGCAGCACTTTTTTTTTTTTTTTTTTTTTTTTCCTTCCCCCCCCGCTGACAACTGTTTTGGTGAGCGGTCGTCGTTGTGGCATCCCTTCCGCGGGTACATATCACCTCACGCGTCACCCTATGTGTCTCGATTGACACTCTGCAGTTCTCATCATGTCCGCGTTTGAAATTGCGGGCTGAGCAGAGGCCGTTGCAGTGTTATATATGCTCGACGACGCTCTGCCGATTGGGCGAGTCAGCCGGATGATCCGCGGCCTAGCCAAAAAAAAAAAAAAAAAAAACGCATAAAAGAGGACCGATCAGAATTGAAGAGGAATAACTGAGTCAGATAGAGAGCTCCCCCCTCAGAAGCGCAACGTTAGCGGAATAACCCTCCCAGGTGGAAACGCAACTGTGCGCTCCTTCCAAAGAGAAGACACCGAGCGGGGGAAGTTACACTCACCTCACGAAACACCGCCAAGTGTAACCTCTCGCCCAACGGACAGAATGAACTTCCTAAAGATTTTTCAGAGCGAAAAGAAAAGCAACAATGAATCTGTAAGTCAGCCAAATTGTGAAGTGCCAAAAGAAAATGACACGTCCTCCCCCCCTGTGGGGAATGACGTCGGGCTGAATTACAGCCACGGTGTTAACACGCAGGAGGGATGCACCAACGTATCACCTCCATTTGAGAATTGCGAAGGGGTCATCATGGGTACTCACGTGGATGCTTCCAATAGACAGACGAATTTTGAAAACGGCGCAAATGGTTTGGTGGCCCAGCCCTCAGACCCGGGGGTGCACCTTCCGCATGGCGTATCAGCAGCGGGTGAAACGGGGCCGAGCGCTTCGGGTATTCACCCGGTGGGTGTGCACGGGGTGGGCATCCCCCCGGTAGGTATCCACTCAGTAGGCCACCCCCCGGTAGGTGTTCACTCTCCTGGGGTCCACTCAGTAGGCATGCACTCCCCAGGCGTCCCCCCTGTCGACATGCCCCCCCCCCAGTTCGGCGCCCAGAGCAGCTACGAACAGAAGGAAAGCTACGACTACCCGAATGGGAGCCTCAACGCAGGGGTGCCCTACCCCGATGGAGAGCTCTACGCACATATGAAGAAGATGAAGGCGGACGCATCCTACCCCTGCAGCACGTACGACGTGAGTGCCAGTGACACGTATGGTGGTGGTAGCCATGGGAGATCCCACGACAACAGTAGCGGCAACAGCAGCAGAGCCCATTCCAGCCAGTACGTAGGCAACCAAGGGATGGTTCGCTCAGCAGGTTATGTCCTCTCCGAAGAGAAAAGCATCACGAACGTTGGCAAGCAGAAATATGGTGTTAATTCAACTGGGGGTGCAGACCTCTTCCAGTCACCCACCGACCTGCATGTAAATAAAGCAGCGGTTGAGTTCTCATCATTTGAGAGCAAAACAGGTGGGGCGTACATCGACCCTAAGAGTAACTACGCGGAGCAAGTGGAGCATAGCAATTCTTATAACAGCCATCATATTGTAGGGACCCCATATGCAGGCACTTCCTCAGTGGCCACTCAACCGTATGGGTTTGACCAGCATGTGAGTAGCAACAGCGCAACAAATGGGACGGTGAGTACCCCAGGAGGGATGAATAAGCCTGTCGATTATGCCTTCCCCTCTGGGGGGAGTGGCCCCCCTGGCCAACTCACAGACCATAACATGTCAAGCAGCATAGTTCACTCCTTTCAGCACCAACTGAATGACTTAGCTTTTGCTCAGCACAAGCAGGTGGCTGGAAGGAAGAAGGGAGAGTTCGCTGGCAACCAGTCCTACATGAATTTGTACGGTGGGGTGGCGGCTACCACTGCGGTCAGTGGTTATAGCTACGGGGAGGACCTGCTGGCCAGGCACCCCGGTGGGGTGAAGGGCGGCCCCACGCAGGTCGGCAGTCAGCAGGGCGGCAGTCATCAGGTCGGCAGTCAGCAGGGCGGCAGTCATCAGGTTGGCAGTCACCAGGTTGGCAGCCGACATATAAGCATCCAACAGATGAACCGTCATCAGCAGGGCTGCCCCCCCAATGGCGCTGAATTTCACGGGAAGGGATTCCCGCCGAGTGGGCAGCCCCGAATGGGTAAGGCGGATCCGAAGCGGAAGCAGCCGGGAGGGGAGCCCAGACGGGGGGTCAGCGGGGATGAAGGACACATCAGGGGCGTCGACTCCGTGGGGAAGATGGTCCGATGGAAAAAAAACGAAGAGGAGGCTCCACAGCAGGAGAAGAAGGAAGACGACAAGGGGAGCGAGTACTACTACGAGAAGACACTAGATTTTTTGAGAAAGGAATTCTGCATCCATCACAGTGATAATGTAAATGGCTACCTAAACGACAGAGACATGCTAGCCAAAACGCCTTTTTTTAAGCTCGTCAATTTTGAAAAAAAGCTAGCTACTGAGCGAAAGCGAGTTTTAAATTACTATCACGAGGATAGGAAGCAAATTTATTCTAGCACTATAAATAAAGACAAGCAATTTTCTCACATTTTTTTTAATAATGAAAAATATTATGATGCCAAGGAGATCCTGGCGTATCTGCTGCCCTACCATACGTTTTACTTGGATGACATTTGTATAGACTCCTCCGACGAAGACGAAGAGTTTTGTGAGAGCCTGGAGAATGACGTTCGGGAAATCGATGCGGGTATCTCCCAGATAAAGGACTCCTTTCGTGCCTACACGAACCCCTCCATGGTGAGTGCGAAGCGGCACGAGGTGGTGATGAGGTGGTCATGAAGCGGTCATGAAGCGGTCATGAAGCGGTCATGGAGCGGTCATGAAGCGGTCATGGAGCGGTCATGAAGCGGTCATGAAGCGGGGAACCGCCCAGTGAGGCATACATAAACGTGTGTGCATGCCTATGTGTGTTCCTTTTTTGCAATCTACGTGGTGTCATTTCTCTCATTTCTCGCTCAACGCACTTCCCCCCCTTCCCCCCTACAGCTGTGGAGCTTCAACAAAATAATCGACCGAACGGATGACCAGCACAACAAGAGGAAAAAAATCGCCGACGGGTGAGGTGGCGAGCGGTTACACAGTAATATGAAGCACACCGCACTGTTTTCAATGAGATTTTTTTTTTTTTTTTTTTTTGGAAAACCTTTTTGTGCATACCGTTGTTCTTTTATTTGAACCTCTTTGTTGTTCTTTCTTTTGAACAGCTTTGTCTTTTTTTTTTGGAATACCTTTGCCCTTTTTTTGAATACCTTTGGCCTTTTTTTGGAATACCTTTGTCTTTTTTTGAATATCTTTGCCCTTTTTTTGAATATCTTTGCCCTTTTTTTGAATATCTTTGCCCTTTTTTTGAATATCTTTGCCCTTTTTTTGAATATCTTTATTTTTTTATTTCTTCTTTTTTTTCTTCCTTTTTTGCGTGATTTTGA
The DNA here is from genome assembly GCF_000002415.2 of Plasmodium vivax. Classification (NCBI taxonomy): domain Eukaryota; phylum Apicomplexa; class Aconoidasida; order Haemosporida; family Plasmodiidae; genus Plasmodium; species Plasmodium vivax. The sequence goes on from NC_009913.1 coordinate 1,473,614, forward strand.
ACGAGAAGGGGGTTGGAAAGAATGCGTTCCAACTTCTCCTTCCTTTTGTGAAGCTTTGCCTTTTTTGCGTCTGTTCACTTTACCATTTGCCGCGCGCGCGGGCCGAAGTGGCATCATCTGCAGGTCCGTACTCCTGCGCCTGTACTGCCACTGCTACCACTGCTACTACTGCTCCTACTGCTACCACTGCTACTGCTGCTGTTTCCCCCTTTTTTTGTTGCATGCCTGGTATGTGCCAAGCATGGCGTATACCTACATTCGTGAGATGACACATAAGTGAAGTTCCATGTGCACACACACATTCGTTGATTTTGCGAAACAAAAGCGAGTTTCACACTTTGAAAAAAAAAGAAAAAAAAACTCCCCCCCGAATGTTAATACAGTGCAGGATATCTGCAAAGGAGTAAAAAAGGAGGAAAAAGTGATCCATCCAACCAGTTTTACATTTCTTTTTGCTGTCACTCCGAATTGTATAGTGAAGCACAAGGGATGTTATAAATGCAGGGGTATGGCACTGCTGCCGGGGAGGGAAAACCAAAGGGAGGCAGAATTGTTGGAAGATCATCGTGGGAGGGACATCCGTTGTTTGTGTGAATTCACCCATTCTCGGGTTGGCCCCGTTGGGTAAAGTTACAGCTATTCCTCTTAAAGTTTAAGCGGAGCTTCGGCGAGAGGCATCACAAGGTTGAAGCAGCTGCTTGCGATTGGCGTCATGACGTACGTACGTACGTACGTACATGTATGTGCATTTATTTTTTTTTCCCGCTTTTTATTTTTCCGCTTATATTTTCCCCGCCGCGTGTTGCACTTCGCCTCCTCGAAGGAAAGAACACACGCGATTGTTCATCTGTTTTGGTATTTTTTTTTTTTTTTTTCCCCAACCGGTGAGTAGCATACATACGCGTGTTATTTTGTCAACCACTTCGTTCGTTTAATGTGAGTGGGCACGCATGCTAATCGCAGAAGGAATCCTTTTCGCGCTCGCAAAAACGCACATTCGCAGGTACATGTGAATTAGCAGCGAAGGCGAAGGCCTAGTGTGCCATCCGCAGAGAACGCGCAAGCTTGTGTACAGACGTGCTGACTGCAGACTTGCGGATTTGCCGACTTCCTGACTAACGTACTGACTACCCCCCCGCGACAAACATGGTGGTGAAAAGCGTGCTGCAGAGCCATAAGCTGCTGGACGCAAAGAACAGGGTGATAATCACGGGCAAGAACTACATATGCTTTCAAAGGAGCGCGCTTCGAGACCCTGTGGTGAAGAGGGAGACGCCGAAATTTGAGCAGAAGCCTTTGGGGTCGTACCCAGTGCCCCCCGAAGCTGAGATGATGTGGAGAAATAGACATACGGCCTATGGTGGGTACATTCAACAGACCGTCTCTCCCTTCCAACAGAAAATTATGTACCCTTTTTGGCACATGGCCTTGGCGAGATGGTGGGCCAAATTTTCATCCTACGTGTGGTGGTGGATATGGCCCTTCGCAATAACGAACTTAATTTTGTGGAAAATGTTTCGCGACGCGAAGAAGTATGTTCAGCAGAAGCATTGGTACTGACGTGTAGGAGGCACCTTTGCACGGGGTGCCCTGTTGAGCAGCGTCCCCCAAGTAGCTGTACGCCCATTGGTGTGCAAACGGACGGGCACATGAAAAGTGTGTGCGGGGAGAGTAAGAGCCGGGAAGAGAACCCCATTTGCACGTCAGCTTTTTAACGTGCATTTTGTGTTTTCCCCTGGAAATGAGCTGCGCAAGAGCCAAATAGCTATTTTGTTTTATTTTTTTTTTTTTTTTGCACAAATTTACCTGCACGTGCATGTACTTTTTGAATATTTTTCATCTTTTACCTGACCTATGCTGTTTTTTTTTTTTTTTTTTTTTTTTTTTCGAAAATTCGCACAACTGGATAGAACAACATAGCCCTTTTTTTGCTTTACCCCTTTTTGTTCCTTTGCCGATTTGATGAACATTTTGGAAGAACCTACCCTTCTGCACACATTGGAGGGGGATACTTTTCGGCATACCCTTTAGTTCGCGCATTTGTTGAGGCGTACACGAACGTTTTATCCTTTCTCGACTGTTTTTTGTGCAACCCCTCAGTATCGCTTGCCACGCGTATATTGTAAGTGCCCATCTGTGGAGCGTTAATAATGCTTATCGAGTGAGTACACCTGAGCGGCGCTAAAAACGCAGAGCAGTTGAGGCTCCCGTGCAGGTGGGCCATTTGCACGTGTGTGTATTAAATACGGTCCACATGAGGGGGAAAAACATTACCTTAAAGGAAAAAAAGAGCAAACCTGTGAAGAGGTAGGCCAAGCGGGATACGCTGTATGTTGTTCTGGGTGGAGATCCCTTTTACGCACAGTCCGCCCATTTCACGGAGAGGCGCCAATACGAGCTGCTTCCATTGCCAACCGCTCGAGGAGCACTCCTTCCCCGCAAAATGTTCACGAACGCATTGCACCATGCCAAGTTGTGGAGAACCGCCTTCGCAAAGACGAGGGGGATTTTTCAAAATGAGGCATACACCGCATTCAAGGGCAGGGAAAAAAAGAGGAACTCCACAAATGTGTATGACCACGTTCAGGCGAAACAGGAAAAAGGCAAAAAAGGAGTATCAGCCAACTTAGGCACCGAGGAAAATTCCCAGGAAGCCAAATCGCAACAAATGGAAGTACCACCCGTTAGGAGCAAACCAGAAGAGCAGTTTAACCAAACGATTAACCCATTCTACGTTGATAAAAATGTTTTTTTTCTTGTCGGGTGTTTATCCTCCCTGTACAGTATATTTGTGTATGACTTCTTCTCAAACAGATGTGTGCAAATATTTTCCAATTTTTTTTTTTTTATGTTTCATTTTACCAGGAAGACGGTGAACCTGTTGGCCTGCATAGTGCACGCTCTGTTCATTTTCCTTCAAGTGTGCGTTTTGGTGATTAAACCCAGCGCCAATTTGAACTTGCCGCTCGGTGGGTGAGCGCGCCGAGGGGGACACTCATTTTGCCACGTTTGTGAGATTTTTCCCTTTGGGGGAGGTACGAACAAAAGCTCGAGAAAAGGCTAGCAAAAAAAGGGTAGCAAAAAGGGCTATAAAAATAGGCGGAAAAGTGACTAGAAGTTTGCCACATTTGCGCAGGAGGTCTTCGTGGCAGTCTTCTCAACCCCGGTGGGTGGCCGCGCCCTCGGCCGCAGACTCCCCCGAGCGGAGCGCGTCCAGTGCAGCCTCCTCGACGTTGTACTTGTGGGCGTTTTCCAGCAAATACTGGGCGATGTGCAGACAGGGGTTCTTGGGCTTGGTACGGCAAATGTGTATCAGCGCGTCTGTTAAAATGGGCAGGATGTTCTTAATGAGGTAAAACCTCAGAGGGATGGACTGGTTATGAAAGTACTGCTGTTGATGTTGTAGGAGAAGTTCCTGTCTCTTTTTCTCTGCTTTTATTAACTCATCATTTTGAATGGTCTCTTCCCCAATGAGTTGCCTCTCCTTGGTTGCGAGTTTTTCCTTTTCGAGGGAAAGCTCCTTCTCCTGTTGCTGCAGTTTGTCCTTTAGCATCTCCTCAGAGGATGGAAGGAAGTTATCAAATTTGACATTCTTCTCGATGTAGATGTGTATGTTTGTGAGGATATCCTCCAATGAGGAGTCTTCGTTTATGTGCACATGGAGTACGTCCACCTCTCTTTCGAGGAAGAAATCCTCGATGGACTTCTTCTGGTCAAACTCAAAGTAGTCATTTCTACAGTTCTCTTTGATATACTTTTTGTGCCTTCTTTCGAACCCACTTTCGTCGTTGTGTCCTTTGATTATTTCCTCCTCTGCCAGATTCATCATTCGGCTTCTGCACAGCTCTTCAGGGGATTTCAACACGATGACAAACTCGGGCAAGAGGGACACTTTATCTGCCTCTTCGGGGGTTTCGTTTGAGTCCCCATTTGGAGTGGCTCCCGCTGAGCCGGGTTGCTTCTTAGACGCGGTGTTTCCCGCTTGGGGGGTTGCCTCTTGGTCGGGGTCGCTGCGGGGGGTCCCGGGCAGCTCATCTTCGTCAGATTCGTCCGCTTCGTCCGCTTCGTCCGCTTCGTTAGATTCGTCCGCTTCGACCACTTCGTCTGCTTCGTCCGCTTCGTCTCCTTTGACCGCTTCCGCTTCCGCTTCCCCCGGCTCGCCGCTCCCCTCCGGTGCGCCGCCCCCCGCGTGCCGCTCGAAGAAGTACTCCGCCTCGTCGTAATTTCGCGGGAAGAAGTCCAGAACGAAGCCCCTGAATTTGCACTCATTGCTCTGCAGCTTTTGGTAGAAGAGGGCCGTCAGGTCTGGGAGCGTCAGCTTGGCGGTGCGCGAGGCGGGTCCCAAGGCGGTTCCCACTGCGTTTCCCTTTGCCTTTCCCATTGCGTTCCCCTTTACGTTTTTTTTTTTTTTTTCTTGCTCATCATTCAGCTCGCTTAAACCCTGCTTGTAGTACTCGGGGAAGTCATCCCCCCTCTGCTTGCACTCCTCAAGGATGGAGGAGATCGAACAGAGCGTCAAGTTATAGTGCTGGCATATCTTCTTGGCGATGAACGTTTTGCCTACTCCTGGCTGGCCCAGGATGAGGACCCTCAGCTGCTTCAGGCTTCTGTACTGGCAGAACTCCCTGGCGAGGGTGCCAATGTTTTTGGTGAACCCTTCGCAGCAGTGGAAGGTGAATCCCCGTCCGTCTGAGTGCCCCCCCTGGTTGGCTCGCTTCTTCTTGGGGGGAGCGTGGTCATCCAGGTTGGCCGCGTCGGCCGCATCTGGGTCGTCCGCATCTTCGCCATCTTCGTCATCTTCGTCAGCTTGATCACCTTCTTCGCTTTGGTCATCCTCGTCAGCTTGATCAGCTTCTCCCTTTTGGCCATCTCCTCCCTTTTGGTCGGCTTGGCCTCCCCCCCCCAGCTGCGAGCAGGCGAAGCGCAGGTTGACGCACATCACCTCCGCGTCGTCAAAGAGGAAGGAGTCGTGCGGAGAGACGCTAACGTAGGTGTTGTTCCCAGAGACGAAGTTGCCGACCGTTTTCACCAGCGTCTTCTGCGTTATGTGCTCGTTGTCCACAGCAATGAGGTACTTCCTCTCGGGCTGCCTCATATACAGCTCCTTCACAAATTGGCACAGTCCCCTCACATGAATGAGGGGAATGAAATTATTCCCCCTGTCAATTATTTGACTGTCCAAACTTAGCCAGGCATTTTTAAAAATAGGAAAAAACACACTTTCTCCATTCCCATAGAGAATGCCAGATGCGACTACATAGGTGTTTAGTTTGTCCCTGGAGTTGAGGGACAAAATTAGGGTCTCAATGCTTTTGTGCTGCTCGTACTGTCTAGAGGGGATCCTCTTCATATAGTCCTTTTCGGTGAAAACTTCCGGCACGTTAATGTGTTTCGTGGTTCCACTAGAAGGGGGTTCTTCTTCTTCTTCCGTTGAGTTGGTCTGCCCCTTTGCTTCTCCTGTTGCACTGTTGGCAGCCCCCCCCTGGTGGGAAAAGCGCCGCTTGGTCTTGTTCCAAGTCATGATGGAGGAGATGAGCACCAAGGTGGTGTCCCTCTTCAGCCTCTCATATTTGAGCTTCCGTATGATGTATTCTAGTTCCTCCACATCGGTGTTGTGCAAAGTGAAGATGATCAAATCGCACCGCAGCAACTGCTTCACGATGTTGTCCTTTGGGATTTTTGACACCACTTTTGTAACCCTCCCGTAGCCATATTTGAGGCCGTTTTTTCTTTTGCTCGGCTCCACCACCGTCCCGTAGATCTCCGTCTGTTCGCTCCCCACCTCGCCCAGCGTTTCGCACAGGCAGCTCCCTGTGTACGTGTTTACGTTGTGGATGAACACTCTCATTGGTAGTGGAAGGGGCGTAGCGCAATAAGCGTGTTGGAAGAGGAGCAGTGGAAGGAGCGGGTTAGAAGCGTGTTAAACGCGTGTTAGAAGCGGGTTATACGCGTGTTAGACGCGTGTTAGAAGCGGGTTATACGCGTGTTAGACGCGTGTAGGAAGCTCGTTGGAGGAGGCTAAGTAAATTTGTCCTACCGTTAACCCCCCTTCACCTCCACGCGGTTAGCCCAGTAGAGCAGTCCCGCAGAGTATCCCGCGAATTCGCCGCAAAACGGGTGGAGAGAAACCCTTTTTTCCTCGCAAGGTGGTCAATCATGTGCAGAAGTTGATTGAGACAACGGACATGCTCGGGGACATACTCGGGGACATTCGCAGGAGCGCAGCTCGAGAACTCCCACGCGAGGCCCAAAATACACATGTGAGTTATCACCCCTTTTCGCCTTTCGATTGAACCGTCAGCGGCTTCCAAAAAAGAAGCGAGGAATAAAATTCCCTTTTTGGAGAGCGCAACGCAAATTTGGGAAAAAAAAAAAAAAAAATGCACACATGTGCGGAGGGGAGAAAAGGACGCGACCCTTAAATCATGGCTGCTCTCAGTTTCGCGGGCGCCAGTTACTTCACTTGCATGTGTGTACGTATTATGTATATACGTGCACTTGCCTATGTAGGGTTCCCCCGTTCAGCCATTTCATGTTCAACTCTGGGGGGTGGAGAGCACCGAGGCGTGATCACGATGGGTCGCGGTGAATAGTGCCGAATCGTGGACACATACCTGTCGATGGCTTCCACCAAGCGGCTAACCTCAATATGTGTAGGCACCCGTACGTCGCTGCAAAGCGGGTTGTAGTAGAGAAGCGATGCCTTTAAAGGGACCCGGTGGGAGGGGGAAGAAGTGACCGTAGGAGGAAGAAATAACCGTGGGATTATTTTTTTCTTCTCTTCTACTAACGAATGAGAGAAGCTAAAGCGGGGTCACCGATAGACCTGCGAATGGAGCCAGAAACGTGGCGGACATACCGCTCCTCCCGTTCAAACCTCCTAACCGCGGTGCACACATTTCAGCCATTTTCTACACCTGTTTGTAAGTCGCCGTGTGAAATCATTCTCATAGGGACGATCAACCGCTGGGCATTTGTTTGGAAAAAAAAAAAAAAAAAAAATATGAACAGCTACCTGGCGGTGGTTACAAAATGGTGAGTTAATTAAGGGGAGCTTGGAATGACCCTCTACAGAAGGGTGAGCTCCTCGCGGCTGAATTTCCAACGCGTCGCCAATTAGCTTTACCATTTGAGCGGTGTGGCAAGTTCTGGCGCGCCGTTCTTTTGGCGCTCCATTCTTCTGGTTATCCTTTCCTGCAATTTTTTTTTTTTTTTTTTTTCTGCACTTGTCCCTGCAATTACCCACTGTCAATTACCCACTGCCCACTGCCTCTGCTCCATTCGCGCCTGGCACACATTTACCAACCAGGGTCCGCCAACTGGGGGGATCACTTCCCCATGGGGAACATAAAGGGGGTTACCAAATGGAACAACATAAGTGGTGGTGATCGGGGAAAAAATCGCTTCACGAGGGAGGAGTCAACCACGGGGAGCTGAGCTGTTTGGCTGAACTTCCACTTGGCAGAGAAAAAGGCGCCACAAGGAGAGGACAACGCGGTGAGTGAAAGCGGCTAACTCGATGAACAAGGTGTTCCGGGGGGGGGGGCCTCCCACTTTGTTCTTTCGTGGTCCATTTATTCGCCCGTTTGATTACTATTTTTCTTTTTTGCTTTCCAGAACAGCTTGGTGGTCGCTTTGTAGCCGCGCCCTCTACACCTTCTTCACCTCATACACTTTTTTTTTTTGCTTTTTCCCCGCGTTGCTCACAGCTAAGAAGCACGCGCGAGTGTACTGAGCGACGCCAAGGGGGGGAGGTGCCACCCCCGATTGACACCATACGCAGTGGCAAACTTAAGCAGTGGCAAACTTAAGCAGTGGCAAACGTAAGCAGTGACAACCTCATGCAGTGCAAGTTGAGCAAAAAAAAAAAACTTGCGTGCTTCTTACCCACCCGGGGAAGGCTTCACAAAGCGGTTAAGCGAAGCCCCCCTGCGTCGAAGTGAACCGACTGGATTGCATCTTTGCGAAAGGGAAGTTAAGTGCGCTCCGGGAGCAGTTTGCCCTTACCCCTCCTTTGCGTGAAAAAAAAAAAAAAAAAAAAAAAAAAACACGTTAAGGGAGCAAATGCAGGTAAGCATGAAAACATAATCGCATGTACATAGGCACGTGTTACATAGGTGCGCTGGTAGGCACATTCACATGTTTGGCTTCTTCACTGGGACATTTGGCCGCGCGCATGAGCCCAAAGTGAAAACCACCTCCCCCTCTTCGTGAGCATCGAACCAGTTAACACGCAACCTTTACGGAAGCTAGCCGAGGAAACTTCTCTCCGTACATGCATATATCCATCCGTGGCTTAAGCCGCTTTGAGGAGCCTGCCCCCCTTTTTGCTTAGTACCAACCCCCAAGGAAACTCACCTTGGCGTGGAACCAGAGCGAAAGGTAAACTAGCGAAAAGGCGCTCAGATAAACTAGCGAAAAGGTGCTCAGATAAACTATCGAAAAGGCGCTCAGATAAACTCTCACGTTTGATCGAGATAATTGCCCGAAGGAAGGATACACCCCTCTCCCCTCAAAATGAGCGAGGTACGAAGGCAGAGGTTGTTACATCATCAGAGGGAGTCTCCCCCTCCTCCCCCACAGAGAAGCAACCAATTAGTTCTCCTTATATTGGTGTGCGTCGTCCTGGTTCCTCCGGGGAGTTGCTACACCGTCTGATGTGTGAGCGGAGGGGAACCCATTTGGCAGTTCGTTCCTTTCTTTTGGTTCAAACTGAGGAATGGGAGAGCCCCATTAGGGAGCACCCACGGGGATGCCTAAAAGGTGGCAAGGATTTCATAGCATTTTTTTTATTTTTTTTTTTTATTTATTTTTTTATTTTTATTTTATTTTTTTTCGCCCGAGCAGGTAATTGTACCACGGAGCTTCCGCCTGCTGGACGAGTTGGAGCGTGGGCAGAAGGGAAACGTCAGCGAGGGAGTGTCCTTCGGACTGGAGAGTGCCGATGACATTACCCTTTCGAATTGGTCTTGCACCATATTTGGGCAGCCAGGGACCGTTTTCGAGAACAGGATTTATTCGCTGACCATATTTTGCGGCGACAGCTACCCAGACGCGCCCCCCACGGTGAAGTTTGACACGAAGATTGAGATGTCCTGCGTGGACGCCGCCGGCCGGGTGAGTCATTTGGTGTGATGCGCCTCTCACCAAGGGGTGGAGCGATTAGCCAATTTGATGTGTAAAATTCTGCTAACTTTTTTTTTTTTTTTTTTTTTTTTTTCCCTGCACAGGTCATAAAAAACAATTTGCACATATTAAAAAACTGGAACAGGAACTACACCATCGAAACGATTTTAATCGCGCTCAGACAGGAGATGCTGTCGAGCGTCAACAAGCGGTTGCCGCAGCCCAACGAGGGGGAGATGTACTGACTGGGGTGGAGTCCATTCGATTGGTCAAGAGGGGGGAGCGGTAGAAGAAGAGGGAACAGCGGGAGGGCAGAGTAAAAATGGGGAAAACCCAGGGCACCAAGAAAAACCCCCTCTTTGCAAGTCCCACCCGATTATTTTAACGCCAATAGGGATTCACCAATTTGTTGCGAAGAAGCGTGTGAGTGTGTTTTTTTTTCTCCGTACAATTTTGCAAAGTTTTTTTTTCCTTCACAACTGTGCAACGTTTTTTTTACTCCTCACATGTGTGTACTTTTTTGGCATGCGATGTGGCCTTTACCACTTCGTTTGGAATTCCCACCGCGCACCTCCCACATGGACACGTCGCTTTCGCTTCACTTAACGTGTAACTAGTGAAAAAAAAAGAAAAAAAAAAAAAAAAAATTTTAAATGAACTTTTTAAGTAGGTAAAAATGTATTCCTCATTTTGTGATCGTCCCCGTGGAGGATGTTCTTCATCGGCGAGTGGCTCCACGGGTGCCTTTCTCCGTTTGCCCCTTTGGAGGGAGAGCATAAGGGGAGTGCAGGGATAACGCAGTTAGAGCGCGGGGAGAGGCGCAAAAGAGGTGGCCCCTTTAAAAAGTGGGCCCCTCCATGGGTGACTGCAAACTTCTCGCGTTTGTGCCAAAAGGGGATACACACGTGCGTGCGTGAAAAAAGGAACTGCGACCCTCCTCATGCCCGTTTGCATCTCCGTCGTGCAGGTCACCTCCCTCGGCGGTTCGGCGGAGAGCCGGTGTGCGGGTCGTGTAAAATACACACACAAGGGGGAGTGCGAAAGTTGCCTCTTTCTTTTTTTTTTTTTTTTTTTCCTTTCCACGCACTTGTGCTGTCTCATCTCGACTCGCCTTTTTCACGAAGGGTGACTGAAGCGTTTGTAACGGTATTGAGGGGGCGTCCGGGCATGTTCACGTTTGAATGGAGTTTGCCTGGAGTTTGGTTCAATTCCCGTTCACGTTAGCGCTAAGTTCATATCACGCTCATGTTTGTGTTTGTGTTTTTTTTTTTTTTTTTCCACCCGCGGAACTGCTCAAGAATCGCGCTCTCCGCAGGCATGCCCAATTCGTTCCCCGCGCGACGGCCGAACTGGGGTTTCCACGTATGGCTCACATCTCGTTTTGCTTTTCCCCCCCGGAGGATTGCCGTTAAGCGGTTAAGCGGTCACGCTGCTACACTGCTCGCGGGTCATTCGGTCCACCCAACTTTAATCGAACAGGCGCAACCACCCCGCGCGAGGAGGAGGGAAACCCAGTGGAAAAGGCAGACCCGGGGGAAGAGACGAGGGGCATGCATCGAGTGAGCGTGAACGTTGGGACGATCCCCCAGCTTACCCCCTCCAGTCATTCTTAACAAGGCAGTCCCGCTTAGGCCCGCTTCCCCCCACATGTGTACGCGCATACCCCCACCTCAACGTGTGCGCCTTTTCAGCCTTTCCTGTTGGCCACGCCGCTCCTCCAAGGGGGTCCCCTGTTGAAGGCCTGGAAAGCAGCCACCACAGGTTCGCCCCTCCCCTTGGGAAGACTGCCTTCCCCAATTAATGCTACGCGCAAGGGCAAGCCTTATCCCCCGTTGCATTGAACTGAAGCGTTTCTCAATCCGCCGGGACGTCGTCAAGCTGGTTCACACGCAGTTGCCTGCTCAGCATTTGAGGGCGTTAAAAGCCTGCACAGGTCAGGTAAAAATGTTGGAAGAGATTCAGTCGAGCAAGAGGAAGCAGGTTGAGGAGGGGGTCTTGGGGGAGTCGTGCGAGCGGGTCAAGAGGACCAAGTTGGTCCCGATCGGGGGGGAAGCGGGGTTAGCGGCGGGGGAGAAGGATGCCTCGATTAAGAAGGAAGCAACAAACCAGGTGAAGGCAGAGGATGACCCAATTAAGAAGGAAGCAACCGACCAGGTGAAGACCGAACAGGATGACCCCGCCCCCGCCTGTTCCTCCACCGCGTGTGCGGCGGTTTTAAAGCCGAGCGGAAGTGCCCACTCGGGGGAAGCAAAAGAGGAGGAAGGGAAGGCAGAGGAGGATGGCGAAGCAGAAGTAAAGACGATAGTCACGTGGAACATGAACAGCATAACCGTGCGGTACAAAAACAAAGACAAGTGGAACGCCTTCATGAGCTTCTTCAACCGAATCAATGCAGACGTGCTCTGCTTCCAGGAGGTGCGTTTGCCCGCCCTGAATTTATGTGCTGTGAAAAACTCAAAGGAGGGAAAAAGGGACCGAGGGAAGGTGAAAAATACGGACCAGAAGAGTCAAGTAGATTTTGATATCATGAGCAAAATTTTAAAAAAAGATTTCCACAATTATAATGCATATTTCAGTTTGGCCAATATAAAGTACAGCGGACAGCTTGTTTTAATAAAGAGGAACATCCCGGTGAAGTCCATTCGATATAACCTCAGGTTAGATGCTGACCCAAGTGAACATCATGAGGAGGGGAGAGTTATAATTGCCGAGTTTTCTAAATTTTACCTGTTAAGCACGTATACGCCGAACAACGGATTTGATACAGTCAAATTTGAAAGAAGGAGACTGTTCGATGAGCAGTTGAAAAAATTTGTTTCCCATTTGAGGAACATGGGGAAGAACCTCATCTGGACGGGGGACCTGAACATCGCACCGGAAGACATAGACCTATCTCACCCTGCTGAGTTTAGGAGAATGAAAAAGGGGAATGTGCCAAAGGAGTTCGTGGGGCAACCCGGCTGCACCGACTTTGAGCGGAAGAATTTCATGGGCATTCTTTCTGCGGGCGATCTGGTCGACTCGTACCGGCAGTTGGCGGGGAAGGGGAAGGCCAAAAAAGGGGAAGCCAGCAAAGGGGAGACCAACAAAGGGGAGACCAGCAAAGGGGGGAGCTGCAACGGGGCAGCCACCAACGGAGCGCCCGACATCAACGATAACATCTACACCTGGCGGTGCCCCTTCCTCATGGGGAAGAGCTGCAACAAGGCCATGCGCATCGACCACTTCATCGTGTCCCGGGGCTTCATGCCGAACGTGCAGAGCGTGGACATCCACGGGTACAGCGTGTTCCACAAGAACTTTTACGGCTCGGACCACTGCCCGGTGATTCTCCACCTGCGCGGGGGGGAGGCGGCACAGGCGGCGGGTGAGGGGGCGAGCCTACATGTGGACGAGGCACTGTCCTGAGAGGTGCGCTCGTCCGCGTCCACGCAAGTGCGTATGGGTATGCAAGTCGGGTGATCCGGTGGAGCGACCCCCACCCTGTTCATCTGCCCCCTGCGCTGTCGTGTGTCACCCGATTAGCATTTCTTCTGGCTGCATGTTCAAGTTAGTTTTTTTTAAAAAAAATTTTTTTCTTTTCTGCCACATCGGAGTGACAATTTTTTTTTTCCGTTTCGCTTTTTTTTTTTTCCCCCTTTTAAAACAAATTTTGAAAAAAACGCAATGAAAGGCAAAGCTGTGTGACCAAGTGATGCCGATCCGATGAGTGGAACGGGTTTTGCCAGGTGAGCGTATCGCCGAGATGCGCCATTTGCTTCTTTCGAAGCACACTGAGGGGGGAGAGCAACTGGCATATGCGAAGTTACGAAGGGGGGCCGCTGCACCAATCAGGGGCGAAGTGCAAACGCCTTGGGTGTATGTCGCACCCGCGGGGCGAGGAAAGGGGCGCCGCAAGGAGGGGGAGGCACCGGGGCGGCCGCGAAGCGTTGGCAGGGCGAACACGCGCAGGGAAAAATGCAAAAGGGGAGGCGGTAAAAAAAAGCGGTAAAAAAGAAAGCGGCAAAAGGGCGACTCAGCGACGAACGGAAGAGAAAACCAACCTGCGAGCGATTTCCCGCGAGGGAGCATACCAACCGTGTATGCAAACATGTAATTCGCACTTGCGCATGTTTATGCGTACACGCGCTGTGCTGTGATGTGCTCTGCTGTGCTGTGCTGTACTGTACCGTACCGTACTGTAGTGTTTCTTTTTTTTTTTTTTTCCATTTTGCAAAACTTTTTCCTCCCCGCGAGAAGAAGCAGTTTTTTTTTTCCCCCCACGGCAGAATTGCAATTGTGGAGGAAGCTAAGCGGCGTAGCATTCGCCGGGGCGGTGTACATACATACGTGCGTGCATACATACGTACGTGCGTGAGCGAACGTGGATTCCCTCCACAGCGTAAAGTTCGAAGCAACCCCGAGGTGGCCTCTTGGGGGTGGGGCGAGCAGCGCTGCGGACTCGAACAGCTCTGCCGGCGAGGCTGGGGGAGAAGCGACGCAAGTGCCATGGGCCGCTGTGGAATGCGCCACAACGCAGTGCCCCCCAGTTGGCGTCTGTCCGAGCCTACCTGACCGCGTAGCTGTGGGTTTTCATATGTGTATATGCCGTTCAGCAGTTGATACGCTTTGAGAGCGCCCCCTCCTTTGGCATCTTTTCCCCCTGGGAGAGCGGTCACCCCTGGAAAGGCAGCCCCCGTGAGTGACTCCCCCCATCGCAGGACATGCCCTGGTAGATCCCTTGGTAGACCCCATTGCTGCCCCCTCCCCCGAAGATGATAAAAAAGTCGGACGAGTCGAGGCGCATCCTGCGGAAAAAGCTGAATAACGACATCACGAACATCCTGTTGCTCTTCGAAAAGGTGCAAGAATGGGCGGACCTGAGCAACATCCTCCACAAGTTATATTTGACCATAGAAAAATATGAAGTATTCGTAGACGTTGCGTCCAAGTTTCTCCTCTTTAGGAGGCTCTCCCAGTGTTTGAACCCCCTGCTCCCCTCGGGCGTCCACTCCAAAGCGTTAATCATCTACTCAGTGATTTTTAAAAAAGTGGAAAAGGATTTTTTCATCAGCAACATCCACATCCTCTGTTCGGGAATTTTTGAGTTTATGCTCCACTGCACGATCAATTTGAAGACAATTTATTTTAAAAATATTAAAAGCATTTTAAATTTACGCGAAAATGTTTACATCTTCGCATACGCATTGCTCCTCTCCCTTTTCAACGTAGTGGACAGTGATAATAACATCCTGCTGTATATATACTCCATTAACAATTACATTGGGGAAAAAATATTTTTTAATAATATATGGCTACTTCTTTTGAGGCATACCGAGATTAGAACAAATATTTTGCATTTCCTGGAAACTTCTTTTAGCCCTCAAATTCATTTACTCTCGAAGGATAGAATTAATATGCTTCTTCCTTTTAAGGACGACTTGGTTTTGTCCTCTCTTATTTTTTGCCTCAAGGATAAGAGCATCATAAATCAGAGGATCACCCTGAGTTTGCTGATTAACAACTTTCCCCTCAACCAGGTGAATTTGAGGAGTCGAAGGAAGGGCGTCCCCCGGGCGGGAGGCAGGAGCGTTGATTATATCCCGCGGGGGGGACAACAGAGTGTAGGAAGTGCCGACTATGGAGTGGGGAGTGCCGACTATGGAGTGGGTAGTGCCGAACGTGGGGCCATCGACTCGGCCGTCGCCAGGTCCGCCTCGTACAACGTGCGCGCTGTGCAGGGGAGGGGCGGTGAGGCGGCAGGCAGCGCAGCGGTAGGAAGCGTAGCGTTAGGCAGCGCAGCGGTAGAGGGGGTGGCGATAGAGGGGGTGGCCGAAGACGGGGTAGTGGACGGGGGGGCGCCCCTCCGCCTCGCCGAGAAGTACGAGCGGGGCAACTCCAAAAAGAGGTACCACAGCGACAACGACCCCGAGGAGGAAGGCGAGGGGGAGTACGGCGGCGGGCTGGCGAAGGCGAGCCACGGGGGCAACCTGCTCATGGGAGGGACCCGTGCAGGTGGGGGGGCTCAGGCTCTGTGGGGCAGCGGCCACGGGGTGGACGTGAGCAGCGGGGCGGTTGCGTATGGCCATCAAGATGAGGACTCGTTTGGGCACGCGGGCCGGGAGGAGAAGTGCGAAGACAGCGAGAGGGTGCTCACCAGCGAGAGGGTGCTCACCAGTGAGGGGATGCTCACCAGTGAGGGGCTGCTCGCCAGTGGGAGCACCCCATTCAGTGACCACCCCGGTGCAGCTACGCTTGGGGAGAAGCACGAAGTGGAGGGGCTGGATGGGTCCCCCCCGGAGGCGAGCAGCTACGGCATCGGGGCGCGGACGGGCGCCAGGGAGGGGTTCGCGTCGCCCCTCCCCAAGAGCGAAGTGAAGAAGGTGAGGTATGACGTCGATCAGGAGCGGCGCAGCGAAGAAGGAGTGGCCGCGGCCAACGTGGAAGTGGCTGCACTGAACGTGGAAGGAGGGGGGCTGCGCGAAGTGGGGCTGAAGGAGGAGGGCGAGTCGGCCGGCAGCCCCTGCGTGCTGTTCAACGACGTAAGTAAAAAGATCATCGCGCGAAATGTAATCTTTCTGTTGCAAAAAGGAGACATCGGGTTGAACAGGAGAATCTTTAAATATTTGTACCTCTTCGAAAACAACGACGAAAGGAATTTGAAGGAAGGAACGATTAACATAAAGAACTACCAAGTGTTCGTAGAGACAGTGATCGACATCCTCCAGAACAAATTCCAAGACAACTGCCAGGCGGTGTCTCATGTGCTCTTTACTCTCTTGAAGAACGCTGATTATGTAAATATTAACAGAAAAATAATGAGTAAGATCTTTCTTTTCCTTTTAAATTTTTGCTACAAAAACCGGGGGGATAAGAAGATAAAGCAGTTCTTTCGAAACGTCCTGACTTTAAATTTGATTAGCTTTGATAGCATTATGAGCATTTTCCTTTGCACCTTTTACTTTCTTATGAGGAACTACGACAGCATGTTTAGGCAGAATGGGGATGGGTACATTCAGATGTTTACCAACCTCATGAACGTGATGACCTATTTTGTAGATTTTTTGCGACGAATGAATCGGTACGTTTATACTTATTTTTTGTTTTCTTTTAGCATTGCCATTTTGAGACTGATGAGTCGGCTGAACATGGTCATCCTGTCGCTGATTAGAAAGTACAGCCACGTGAAGGACCTCAGCGAGAGGTACTGCGTGGACACGCACGAGGCCGTCTCCGGTCGGCACAGCTCGCTCTACTACTTCTTCTTCTTCGTGACGCACTACAATAACTACTACCTTAACCGGTGCTTCGTGCTCCTGGCCAGGGAGCCCGCCTTCCGCGCGCTCCTCCGCCGGGGGGGGTTCCCCAGCCAAGGGGGGTACCCCAGTCAAGGGGGATTCACCAGCCAAGGGGGCTTCCCCAACCAAATGGGCCTCCCCACTCAAGTGGTCTTCCCCGTGGAGGAGAAGAGGAACAAAATGCAGAAGACCGGGGAGGCGCGCGCCTACGACGACGAGGAGGAGTACAACTCCCCGGAGAGCAAAGCCAAGTACGAGCAGTACAGCAGCGAGAAGGAGCTAAAAATGAGGATGGGCGACACGTCAATGGATTACATGAAGAGGAAGGTGAAGAAGAAGATGTTTGAAAGTGGCCTGAACGCCGCCTCCTCCTCCGCGAATATGAGCAGTGTGTATAAAGGGACTCACCATATGCAGAGGGTAGAAGGTGAGGGGAACTACGCCTCTCAGTTGAATGTGAATAGTGGCAGAGCCGCCTTGAATGAAGGAGCAAGCAATAGTAGAGGCCACCTAGGGGGAGGACCCCCCCTCTCCCCTGACCACAATAGGGATGATACCCTCAGCAGCAACTACAGAGTGAAGCTCGAAAATGATGAGGGCTTTTTCCCAATTTTGCTAAAGTACAGACGAAAGTTGAGGCGCAACTTGATCGACGCGATAGTGAGGAATAGCGACTTGTATTTCTTTACCAATAACTACGAGTATGTCATTTTTTTATTTTACAATTACCATCTGCTAGTGGAGAAGGAGCAGGTGAACAGGAGCTGCTTCTTCTTCCTGAGGCACATTTTGCGGAACTGCTCCTGCGATAATAAGGATAAGTTTTACTTTTGGTGTGTGTTGTTCCTGCACGTGGTGAGGATAAACTTCAACAGGTCTCTGCTGAAGGGTGCGAGGCCGGGCGAGGGGGAGGCGGGCGGCCCCGGCCGGATGTACTACGGGAAGCGCAGGGGGGGCGGCGTTGGCGGGGTGAGCGGCACTGGCGGGGGCGGCCGCGTGATGGAGCGTCAGCTACCGAGTTCGCCGCCAAACCTGCCGAGTTCGCCGCCGACCCTGCCAACCCAGCTGAAGCGCAAGAAGCGGAGCGGGGCGCACGGCCAGTTTGCCAACAAGGAGCAGGAGCTGCTGTTCAGCGTCGCCTTCATGGAGGGGGTGCTAGTCTACGCGAACAAAATAGTCAAGTGCATCTTCCACTACATCAAGGTCTTAAGGAAAAACAAAAAATTTATAAAAGTCTTTTTCGACATAAACTATCTCTATTTTTTCTGTGACAGTATGTATTGCCTCAAAATACTTAGAGACTCCCTCAAGTGCAAGGACACCCACGAGTTGACTGTAAACGTGAGGGTCATTTTGGAATTCATATTAGATAACAAGACGAGTGAGTACCACATTATTCACTCCAATTTTTATAACCTAACGCACGACGTTTTTAAGCTCTACAGCCGGAGGAACACCCTCATCAATTACTACATGATTAAGTACATAAGGAACAACAAGAAGAATCTGGCCTACATTTTGGACAATATAATTATTAGCATGTTTGATTTGATAAACGAGATTGAGGAGGGGCTCTCCTCGTGCGCCCCTGCCAGTGCGGGGGCCAGCTACGAGGAGGTGGCCGCGGGGGGGAGCGCCACTCCCGTTGTTGGCGGCGTCCCAGTTGTTGGCGGCGTCCCAGTTGTTGGCGGCGTCCCAGTTGTTGGCGGCGTTCCGGGGGGGAGCGGCCTCCCAGTGGGAAGCCCCATTCCAACCGCCATTGGCAGCGTGCCGGCCGCGGGCAACTACGAGAAGTGCCTGCGCAAGCTGAAGTGCAAGTTTGACTACGTGAACTTCTTCTTTACTGGCATCGAGAACTTCCTGCTGTGGCTGTACAAGCACCGGGTGAGCAAGAAGATTTACCACGCGCGGGGCAAGATGTGTCTGCAGAACTACGAGAGGAACCTGCCCATCGTCATGTGCTACATTTGCACGGAGGGCAACCTGAGCGCCGCCTACTTCCGCAACTACCTCGACGTCTTCTTCCTCCTCTTCCTCAAGATCATATACATCAACGAGAACGTGGGCCAGATCGGCACCAGCGCGGTTGGCGGCATGAGCGGCGTTAGCAGCGTTGGTGCAGTTGGCGCGGTTGGCGCCGCTCACCCTGTTAACGCTGCTAACGCCCGCTCGGATAACCCGGACGACCCAGGCAGCGCAGCCCACACGGGTAACGCCGCTAACCACGCCACCCCCGCCAACGCTGCTAACATCGCTAACGCCGCTAACGCCGCTAATGCCGCTCATGCCGCTAACCCGGGGAAGGAGGCCCACTCGGTGAGGCAGAGCATGCTGCTGGAGTTCAAGCGAGACGTGGTGAGCCTCATCACGCACATATTCTTCTGCGCGCACAGCTACAACAAGAAGGCGGAGTACGTGAAAATACTGAACAGCTACTACCGACAGTTGATCCACCACATCCTCTTCCTTTATTTTTACTTCACTCTGAAGAAATACTACATTTTGCAAATTCAGCTGATCAGTTTTATAAAGAATATTCTCCCCCTGTACGAAACGAATACAGATAAGAACGTCTTTTCCTGTGAGGTGCTAGAGAAGGACATCACCTTTAGGAAGGTCATGAAGCACACCAATTATGAGGAGTTCATTTTGGCTAGCAAGTACCACTACGAATTGGTTAATAGGAACAATCTGCGAGTAAAAAACGACGTCTTCATATTTAGCATCCTTAGGAAGAGTATGACCATTATACTGAATTTCAACGAACAGGTCATTTATAAAGAAGTCCTCAAAACGATCATCTACTTGATTGAAAGTATCATCGTGGAGAAGGACGTCAAGGCGTATTACCTCACCGTCTTCTTCTTAGACCTCCTGTACATCATCAAAACAGAAACGCAGAAAAAAAAAAAAAATCTTTTCTTTATTATGAAGTTTTGCCAGTTTTTAAGTGAAATTTTTAAAATTATTTATAAAGATGAGTTGAGGACACAAATGAAATATCAAAACAGATTTGAAGACGACGGCAATGTTACCATCGACGATATTGAGAATAGCCTATGTGAGGGTAAAGTTTCCACGGCTCCCTTTTGCACCGTTTTTTCCATCAAAACGGATGATAAATTTTTGAATGTGCAGCAAAAGAACATCTCTACCCTCTTCTCCGTCATCTTCAATTTGTATGCCTACTTGAAGAAGAAGCTCCGGGTCTACTGCCGGAACAACAGGGGCCTCCTCGCGCACGATGACCGCAACGCACCTCCGAATAGCAGCCACTATAATAATAATAGCAGCGTTTATAATAATAATAGCAGCGTTTATAATAATAATAGCAGTGTTTATAATAATAATGGAAGCATGTATAATGAGAATGGAGGTCCTGTTGGGGCAACTCCCGCTGGTGGAGCTATCGACCAGGTGGGGGGAACCGGGGGGGACCCTCTTAATACCAGCAACAACGACGCGGGGATGTTTGCCAACGTGTTCGGGCAAGGAGGAGGTGCACTCCCACGTGCTGGTAGTCTGTCCAAGCATGTACCTGTGAATAGCAACCCAGGGGGGAGGGACCCACCCGATGTGCTCCGCATGAGCAGCGCGGCGCGCGCGGACGAAGCCATTCGAATGAACCGGGGCGCTTTTATGGACGACACCATGAGGTTGGGTAGCACGGCTGATAGAACCCTCCGCATGAATGTAGAGGCAGATGCGGACGCGGCCATGGGCGCCGCGGTGGATGCAGCGATGGATGAGGCAGTTCGGATGGAGGCATTGAACGGTAAGGCAGCGGTGAATCTTGAAGGGGGCGCGTCCTACGGGCAGTTCGCCAGCGGGGGCTATGCCTACGGGAGGGGGCCGCCATCTGCTGCGAACGGCCCCATGGGGCATCTTGCAGCAGATCATTTGGGCGTAGAGCGCCTTGCGGTGGAGCAGCTTTCCGTGGAGCATCTTTCTGTTGAGCACCTTGGCGTGGACCACCTGGGTGTGGGAAGCGCAGCCGCCTCCGCTACCGCCACCGCTGCCCCCGCCGGGGGAACCTTCGGGGGCGCGCAGCACTTGGCGGGTGGCAACGAGCAGCTGGGCGCGGGGAGCGACTACCAGCTGCAGACTTACGGACAGGGCGACGGAAGTTTTGCCTTCCCAGGGGGGACCAACGTTGACGGGGAGTTCATCCATGGGGACGGCGGAACAGTGGGGGCCTACCCGAATGGAAAGTATATTTATCGCGAAAATTTCAACCAAGGGAGCAGCGAGGTGGTGCCTCCAGGCATCTACAGCAAGGGGGACGGTTTGAACGGCGCCGTGGTGAGCGGAGCCTATCCGAGCGCGTACTACGGCAGCGTTGGGTATGGAAATGAGCAGATGCAAGTGGAGGGGACGATGCGTGGGGATGCGTTGGGAAGTCAGCAGAGGGGGGGTAACTTGGCAGGGGGTAGCCTTGGAGGGGGAAATCGAGGAGTGGGGCTGCTACGAAACGACCTGCAAGGGGAGGAGCCCCCCCGCCAGCAGCTGCACGATGGGAAGAGCGGGACGTTTGGCAGCAATCAGCTGGCGAGTGTGATGGGCGAGGTGGGCATGGAGATGGCTCAACTAGGAATGACCCCAGTAGGGGCGAGCGGCGGGGGAAGCGGCGGAGGAAGTGGCGGAATGGGCGGAATGGGCGCAATCGGCGGAGTGAAATCTCCCGTGAGGGACCCCAGCTTCAACGTGCAGAATGACAACCACACATTTGCGAAGACGGACGACAGCACGCTGGCCCTGTCCAACCGAATAGAGCACTCCTTCCTGTACAGAGGGAAGCTAAAGAGCAACGGCCCCTCGAACGAAGGGTCCAAGAGAAACAAAAAGATACTCCTGCTGAAGGTGTGCCTACGCAACATCATTTCGATAAATAAATTGCTTTATTTCGTCACGAGGAGTGACTTCCTCTTTATTGATAGCCTTTACACCATCTTTAAGGAGTACATCACAAAGAGGAAGGAGTACAATCAGGACAAGGTGGACGATTCGGACGACGATACGGCTTCGTCTACACATGAGCACAGGAACCCGTTTTTGAAGAACGTCATGAGGGTGGCTCGCATGGGGAATGGGCAGCATCTCGACGGGGGTGACAACGACTACGATGAGGGGGACGACGAGGAGGGAGATGAAGAAGGTGACGAGGAAGGCGGAGAGGGAGGCGACGAAGAGGAGGACGACTATGACAATGACGACGACAGCTGCGGCGGAAACTACGACAGTGAAAACGACTACGATAGGGACGAGTACAGCCACTACAACGAGCGCAGCGGCGGGGGGAACGACCGCGATAGCGATTATGACGACAGCGATAGCGACCACGATGAGCAGAAAATCATCCAAGAGCACGTGGACCCCTTCGTGGACGACAACGGAGCGATCATGGGCCGGGCGAACATCAACATGATGAGCGGAAAGAAAAAAATAAAGAAGGAAAGAATAAGGGAATACTTCAGGCGGGAAAAAAAATTGCTAAAAAAATTTAACTTTATTGGAAAATTTGGCAAAAGCTCGAAAAAAAGCATGATTGTTATGAACAAGTCAGGTGAATTTATCGAAAAAAAAAAATTATCATTTTCGCTAACTCTGTTGACAGAATTTCATGACGACATATTGGTAAAAATTTTGGACGATTTGTTAAATTATTATGAGAAGTATAAGACAAAAATAAACATAAACGAGTTTATGAATTTTTTGTTTCACATTTATTTGAACATTTGCACACTTACGAAGAGGATTATCAACTGCTTCATCGATTTTATGTTTTCGCTGATAAAGAAAATCACGCAGACGTCTCAAAATATTATGAGCAGCCTTTGGTTTTTGTACATCCTGTTCGTCATCGAGAATAACCACCTGTACGTGTTTAATGACAAGTTGCAAAAGAAAATTATCCTCGAGCAGATAAGCATATTGATACAGATTTCCCTCTACAGTTACTATTCCAAGAATGTGAAAAATAATTACAATGTGCAGACGCCTCTCCCGAGTTTTGTCCTTCCCTTTAACATTCACTACATCGTTCAGGATTATTTCATAAGTAATAATTTTTTCAAAAAAAAAAAAAAAAACGCGAAATGTTACTACATGCGGAATTTGAAGCTTATCGAGAGGAATTTCAACATCAATGATTACTCGGAGATAGCGGCCATCAACGCGTTGTCCTTCCTCCTCCTCTGCTTCTACCATGTGGTGGTGAATAGCGGCACGTTGGCGGATGGCGCAGCGAATGGCCATGGCGCGAATCATGCGGCGCACGGTACGGGGCACACCTCCGCACACGCCACGTCGCACGGAAATAACCACACGAGTGGCAACAGTCAAGGGGGAAACGGGCACGGAGCTAATCAAGTAAAGAGCTACATCTGCGAATCGTCGGTCAATTTGTTTTACGAAAATTTTAACAAGTACCTCTCCCTCATTTATAACAACAGCTTGCAGAACGTGTTCTTCCGCTACTCCTTTTTGCTAATAATGAACCTGCTCATCGATTACAATTACAATTGCAAATATTATATAAAGAAAATTACCTTCGACCTGTATGCCTACATCACCAACGTGGATATACGCTGCTTCAAAGCCTTGGCGAGCATTTTCAAAAAATTGAACGAGACAAACATCGATGAGTTGCTGCTAGTCCCCACGAGCAGCATTTTCTCCCTCAAGTTTAACATAATAAATTCTCGGATTAATTATATTAACAAATTGTCGCTGATCATTTTGGCTGGGAATCGCAATTTCTACCTTTGCCACCTGCCCAAAATTGCAGAAAATATCTCCGAGTACCTAAAATTCTGCACCGATTTGAAGCTGTACCGAGAAATATTAATTCTCATTTGCACCATCATCATTAAAAATGACGAGAATGAAATTTACATCATCATCCCCACGTTCATCTCTCTCATCCTTCAAATCTACCATGTGGAACGCACCAAGTATAAAATCGCTGTGGAGGATATAAAAAATGTGGACAAAGAGGAGGACAATTACATTTATGATTTCAACTCCCACAACAACGCCGATGTGCTTTCTCTTCTGAAGACCCTCCTCATCATCATGAACATTTTGGTCAAGCGCAACGTCAGCTTTATTAACTTCTACTCCTGGATTTTCTTCAGGGACATTTCCATCAAGCGCAACTGCTTTTCGGCGCACCGGGACATGGGCAACTACGCCAGTGGGGGTAGCGGCATTGGTGGGGTTGGCGCCGGAGGCTCTCCTCTGCCAAGTCGCCTCTCAGGAGCACCCTCGGACGGGGAAGGACTCACCCAAGCAGACCCCACCCTTGGCACCAAAGTGGAGAAGGATTTAGAAGCCAATGAGGAGCTCACCCAAGCAGTTAATTTCCAACCGGATGGAAGAACGCCCAAAAGGGATGTCCTAGCCGATGGGGAGGAGGATTATTTCGCATCGTATGCCAACCGTAAGGAGTACAACCTCGATGGGGAAAAAGACGATATAATCACCATCCTATTGAATGCGAACCAGGAGGAGGACCCCTTTAGCAAAGGAAGCAGCGTGTCTCCATCCCACATCATAAAGAGCAGTGCACTGCAGAATAAGGGAAGAGCGGAGGAGGGGAAATTTGTTGCCTTCCTCGATATTATTGAAAAGCTGTACACGCCCGCAACTCCGCTGAAGAGGCACAAATTGGGTGGCGACGGAGGGGGGGACGCCACTAGTGCCAACGAGGCGATTGCAGCTGTTGGCGAGGGAAGCCCCAGAAGCGCAAACCCGCTACCCGTCCAAAGCAGTAGTAGCGGTAGAAGGAATAACCAGGCGAGCGACCCAGGGGTGAGATTCCTCGACGAGTTGGAAAACGAAAACGCGGAGGGAGATCACCAGACCACAGGAGCAGCAGACCATCGCGATCGCACAAGCCGCCGAGAGAAAAGCGCCTACCCAAACAGCGTAAAAAAAAACCTCTACTACTGTGACAACTACCTAAGCGAGTACATCCTCAACACGAAGAATCAACTCTCAGGATACTCCTCATGTGAAAATAATTTAAGTAGCTCCTCTGTGAACTCCGTAAGGAGTAATTTCTCGAACAATTTTTCGAAAGACATGAATGCAGTTCTGTCAGATTCTTCGGATGACCCCGACGTTAGCAACAGCAGCTCCAACGATGTCAGCCATCTGTCCCACTTGATGCCAAATGTAGAGAATGATGAAGAGGTGTCCTCCGATGATATGTACAGCATGGCAAATGACAAGTGGAACCATGTGCATTGCTTGCCTAACTACGACCTTAACGAGTTGGGAAAGAAGAAGAAAAAAAAAAAGAAAAAAATCTCCGTGCACTCGTGCAAGAATATCCCCCTCATTTTGGTGTACCTGTCCAAAAAGATCAAATTAAATTTTTACAAATATTCTATGAAGAAGCCCAAGGACGAGACCCTCATTCTGCTCAAGGAGCTGAACTCCGTGGAGAACGAGATCAACGATTTGTTTTTGGAGGTGGACCTCAGCCAGGTGTACGCGGACTTCCTCATGCGGTAGGGCGGTGAAAAGGAGATAGGCGTGGCGCGCGCAGCACGTGTAGCATGCGTAGCATGTGTAGCATGTGTAGCATGTGTAGCATGTGTAGCATGTGTAGCATGTGTAGCAATGTGCCGCATTTTCAGTGTGCCGCATTTTCAGTGTGCCGCATGTTTCAGTGTGCCGCATTTTCAGTGTGCCGCATGTTTCAGTGTGCCGCATGTTTCAGTGTGCCGCTTGTTTCAGTGTGCCGCATGTTTCAGTGTGCCGCTTGCTTCAGTGTGCCGCTTGCTTCAGTGTGCCTTGTGCGCCCCCCCTCGGGCATGGCGACGACTGCTCATTTGTGATCTCTCCATCGTTTGTTACTCCCCTCGCCCCTGCGCAACTGTGCCGTTAAGCGAATGTCGGCAAAGCGGGAGCAGCTGCGTCAGTTGTGGGCGCGGCAGACCGATCGGCATCGCCGCGTCTCCCCGCCCTGATTAATAGCTTATCCGCTTTTTTTTTTTTTTTCCCCCTTTGATTTTCCGCATTGCATGCGTGATGCGCATTTATATATAACCCTTTCCTGTCCGTTCTCCCGCCGAACGAACCAAGGCGCGGAACTTGCAAAAATGAGTAAATGCAAAATGCTTACGTTGCTTCTCTTCTCCCATTTGGGGTGATCGGGATGAGTTCACGGAGCAATGAAAACGACGCGGTAATCAAAAAAATGAGGAGAAAAAGCGCGAAAAAAAAGCACCAAGGGGTGGTACACAAATATGGGGAACAAGTTATTCTACACAAATGGGCCATTCGCTCGAATGTCTTTCCTTTTACCCATATTTGTATGCCACCTTCTGCCTCTCCCTCCGCTGCGCAAAAGGAATTTCCAAATTGTATGACCCGTTCAGGCGTTTTTGGAATTTTTTTTTTTTTTTTACGGAATAATAACATTTTGGCTAGCTACTATAGCTATATTATGCCAATCAGCGCAGATAATTTTTTTTTTTTTTTTTTTTTTTTCTGCAAACCGTTGCACACACCGCTCTCACTTATGCTTGTAGAAAACGGGGACGGAGGGGTCGGTCCCGCCAATTTTGTGCTTGTACGAATCGTAAGCATCTTTGAGGTACTTCCTTTTGATGGTTTTAAAATTGTACACGTAGTTGTTGTTTTCTGCGAACTCGTTGGTCTGCTGGATGTACGGCGTTATAACTGGCACTCCGCTGCGGAAGAGGAAGTGTCCTGGGGAGGAAGCGAATGGGGGGTTGGGAGGCGGAGGAAGGTTAAAACCAGGGAGTTTCACGGTTGACAAGCAGCAGTTTCATGAATAACAACAAGCAAGTTGCACCGTTGACAGGTTGGTCACACACCGCAACACCAGCGGGTACGTCCGCTGGCGCGGCATCGCGCACACGATACCCGTTTTAATTTTGAAGGCATTTTCCTTATCGCCGTTTATCAAGCTTAGCATGGACTGTATTTTTTCAATGTCTGCGGAGTGGGGAGGATTGATTGAATCATTGGTCAAAGTGGGGCGAGAAAATGCGCGGCATATATGCAGCATATGGGCCCATGGGGCAGGCATCACCGTTGACCCTCGCCGGGGGGGGAGGCAACCAAATGGCCCCTCACAAGTCTATCACAATATTCGCCGCTGCCTTGGCCGCTCTGCCCATTTGCCGCTCCCCCTTACTGTTGTAGTTGCTCATAATGCTCTGGCGAATTTTATTTTTCATGTAATTCTCGTAGTGGAAGGCCGTCACGTCGTACATGAGCTGGTTGACGAAGCTCTGGTTTTTCCGGAACAGCTCGCTTAGCCTGTTTTTGCTGTAGCAGCCTTCCCGCTTAAACCTGAACGCCATCCTGCACTAGCGCGGTGTGCAGCTGGAAGCACACGCATGTACGTGTGTATGCACATATGTATACACCGGCGGGGGGAATGCTTATTTTTATTTATTTTTTTTTTTCCTCCTTATGATGAGCCGTTTTGGAAAGAAATACATTCCCGGCGTCTCTGTGCGATCCTCTACAGTCTCGCTCCGATTTTACAAGTTCGCCGTGGCCATATTGTATTGTGATGGATTTTTTTTTTTTTTTTCATTTCCTCCTTTTGGAGCCACAAAGTGGAAAGCAGCCAAAAAGGGGTATATTCATTAAGTGGGGAAAAAAAAGATATTTTTTTTTTTTTTTTTTCTTTTTAATTTCCATGTAGGCGAAATGCGACCTGTACTAAACGGAGTAGCAATTTTTTCATTTCATTCCGCAGGAAGTTCCATGCTGGGGTTAGGCTAAACGCAGAGCAGCTTAACCGCGTAATGGCGCAGACTACATAATACTATGCATATGTGAATGCGCGGCCACTTAATTTGAACCCCCGCGTGAGGATGGCCTCTTTCCCCCGGTGCAGTGAAATGGCCTTCCGAGAGGGCACCCTTAAAAATAAGCCACATGAACAGATGTATAATATATATACATACATTTGTGCACCGTGCGCGGGAAGGTGCCCTTCCGCAGTAGAGTGTTTACCAACGAGGGAATACGAATACACGTGCATTAAGATTAAGCTGTGCCGGGTGAGGAGGTCACCTGCTGCTGATGGGGTATGCTATGAATCTTCCCCTCCAGTTGGCGCCTTCAATTTAATGTACCATTAGGGGGGGGTGGCTCGGCCGAGAGGGCATATGAGCCTCTTTTTACCCCTCCCCCAAGTGCCATTCTTTTCTCTTTGCTGATAGGGTGCCTATGCGTGGTTGTTCCTACGCCGTGCGTGAACCACTCCGATGTGCTTCTATACAAGGTATTGCCAGGCATCAGCCGATGAGAGAAAAACGTCGCTCAGGTTATGCAGGTTATGCTGGTTATGCCGCTTGTACCGCTTGTGACGCTTGTGCAGCTGCGCCGCTTGTGGGGAGCGGTTTTCTCGGCTGCACTCCGCTCCGCCCCCAAGGGGGCAGTACGCCTCGTGCGCATACTTATCGTTACCGTATGCAGTTTTTTTTCGCCGTCGGCCCAGGCGCGAAAAAGGGGTATCTCCACGCGGAGGGGTCTCTGCCCATTTTATTTATTTTTTTTTTCTCGCATGAAAAAATTGTGGCCCAAAGGTAATGCGAAAATGTAAAGAAAAAAAAAAAATACGTAACTGCAAAGCTGCGAAGTTGCGAAGTTGCGAAGTTGCGAAGCGGTGAATTTTTTTTTTTTTTTTTTTTTTTTCCGTTACATGCTATCATATCAACACTTTACCGCATGTTATGAGCGGAATAGGGACTCCTGAAGGAAAAAAAAACTGCCAAAGAAAGGGGAGCATAATTTGACCTGATTATGTGCCTGTTGCGTGCCTGTTACGTGCCTGTTACGTGCCTGTTGCGTGCCTGCGTATGAGCCACCCGTACAGTGACGTGCGCACAGGAAAGTTCGTGCGAGTTGCATGCGCCTGGGAAGTTGTATGCGTAGCAGGGGCAGCGGCCGAGTAGTGACAAAGCTGTTGGCCCAGCGCCACAGAGGAAGAAGAGGAGAGAGGAGGGACGAAGCAAAGAGGATTTCCGAAGCTGAGGACTGACGAGGCAGAGGACCGACGAACGAACTTTGCCTTGTCACTATCCTTCTACACTTGCACGCGCTGCATGTGCACCTGCTTGTGAACGTCATCGCTGCGCAGCCCAGTCAGCGCGAAGACTCCCCGCAGCACATCTCCCCTTCGCAAATTTGTCTTATCCTGTACCATCGAAGGGGCTGCCTCCTACCCGTCAGCGTAGCAGTGCGAGCGCACCTACTGAAGCGGCCACTGATCAGTTTAAGGTCAGCGCGCATCGTGGCGGAGCGGCCGGATTGACAGCAAGCTGCAGAAGGGGATTCCCTCGAATTAGCCCTTCCCAGCGAAACCAACACATTCGCACCCCTAGCTGACATGGCGGGGGTCCACCGAGCGGAAGAAGCCGTGCACGGTGCCGAAATGGAGGACGGGGTGAAGACGGCCAGTCGAAGGAACGAGGAGTACGAGGGGGCCACGTACCAGCAGGAATACACATCAAATGTGCAGAACAACCAGGGGGAAGAAGCAACAGTTGCGGGTGAGTACCCATATGAAGGGAACTACGGTAGCAATTTGAACAAGGAGCTGCTGCGCAATGTGCCAAATAAGAAAAAAAAAAACAAGTACGAAGGGATGTATAATAATAAGGGGAAGGGGGAGAAGGAGAAGAAGAACGCAGGAGAGAAGGAGAACACGCCGTATTGCTCGTTTAACAATTTCGAGGAGGGCGCAGGAGCGGAGGTGCACCCAAACGGGGGTGGATTCACCAACCAGGGGCACGACGAGGAGGGGGGAGACAACCCAGGGGGGAGCGGCCAAACGGGTCGTAGCAACGCCCCCGAGCAGAGCAACGATGAGCAGGAGGACGAAGCCCCGTTCAACCAGGAGAAGCTAAAAAAAATGGACAAGAAGAAAAAAAAAATGATGGAGAGAGGAAAGAATAAGAAGAAGAAGGAAAATGTGGACGACAAGAAATTCAGCGAAGTGTACAATTCTATATACGAAAATTTAAAAAAAAAAAAAGGATCAAAGAAGAGTGGGGAGGATCATCACTATGGGAATAAGAGCGATTTTTACGAAATAAATTATGCGTCTTCTGATCAGGTGAATTCTACGTCTAGTGTAGAGGAGGACTCCCTTTTCAGCGACGACGTGTTGAAGAAGTACATCATAGGGCAGGTGCTGAACATCATTAGGACGTCTTTCCACTGGGCGATCACTTCCTTTATGCTATTCACCCTATTTGAGCACTTCTCCGTCTTTTACGTGTACCGCTTAGTCTCCTTTTTAACCCTCTTCCTGTTTACGCCCATTTCGATATACCTAGTAAAAACGAGGAGCATAAAATTTTTCCTCATAGCGACGAACACGGTTAGGCTGGTCGTGTGGGGCTTCTGCATCCCCTTCCTGTATAGCCTCTACCGAGATGAAATAAAAAAATACTACGTGAATCGCTTCTACGAGTTTGTTTTTACCCTCCTCTTGCTGATTGATAATGTGCAAGTGAATATTTCCAATCTGATTGACATAGACAATAATGGAATTGACTTTCTTTCGAAGAAGTACCACTTGAAGGTTACCGAGAGAGCCAAAAGGAAGTTCCTCACGCTACATCAGTTTTTTTTTGACGCATCCTTCATCGTGGTGAACCCGTTGATTATATTTATTATGTACCTCTTTAGCAACTTCTTTAGTGAGCCCTACCTTAGGGACGTCTTCGTCTACCTCTCTTCGTTCATCTTCGCTGTCATTACGATCATCTCGTTGGCGGTGTACACGCTGGGGTTGGAGGAAGCCGAGAAGACGCTCAAGCGAAGTGGGGGCAAGCGCCACTCTGCGGGCCTGGAGTCGCAGGCCACGGCGGAGGACAGCGTAGAGGACCTGGTCGAAGCGGGCAACTACGATGGCGGCGAACTGGACGACCCCGATGAGGATGACGTGGATGAGGAGGATGCGGATGAAGATGGAACCGCCACGAAGCGACGGGCGAACAGACGGGCGAACCGCCGAGCAAACAGAGAGGAAGACGAAAGGGAACAACACCGCGATAACGAAGACGACTTTGGGAAGTACTACGCCAAGCACAGCCGTAAGGAGGAGAAACGAGTGACTTATAATACCTACCCAAACATTTATAACGACCAGACGAAGAAGTACCTGACGGAACGATCTAACATAGAGTATGACGATTACAACGGGTTCGAGCAGATGTCCTTGAAGGGTCAATATAAGAAGCAATTTTACGAACTGGTAGATAACGTCCTTCGGATTAAGAATGAAAACACGCTGCTGTTTTATATATGCTCCCTCTCCTTCCTTAACAGCGTGGAGGACATTATGATCCTCATGCTCATCCCCCTGACCTCCATCTACGTCTCCGAGTATTTCTACATCGGTAGCATCTTCGTGCAGCTGCTCATCGCCGTCATCCTCATTTCCCTCACCAAGTGCTTCGAGAACATCTCCTACTACTCCAACAAGCGCAACATCATCGCGCTGAAGGACATTTTCATGTGAGTTGAGCGGTGCCCCTATGCGGTGATGCCGCTTCCCCCCTTCACCGTTTCACCATTTCACCGCTTTGCTTCTTCACCTCGCCGCTTCCCCCCCGCAGCGGAATCGTCCTGTCCGGAGCCTCCCTCCTGTTCTTCTTCTTCCCCTTCCTGATGATCAACCACCTGAACATCTACAGCTTTTTAATTTTCTACATCTTCTGCTGCCTCTTCTACTTCTTCTTCTCGACCAACCTGAAGACCACGTAAGTTTGCCAAGCCCAGCAGTGTGGTTGCGAAATCCAGCGGAGTGATTGCTTCGCCCAGCAGAGTGGTTGCTTCGCCCAGCAGAGTGGTTGCTTCGCCCAACCGCTAATCCGCTTCTTTTCCCCCCCCGCAGACTCTCCCTCAACCTGCAGAAGTACGTGCGGGAGTCCAAGTCAGACGTATACAACTTCGTGGGTCTGTTCATGTCCTTCGTGAACCTCCTGTTTGTCATCCTGACGACCTTCTTCCTCTCGGTGATGGATAACTTCGTCGTCAACTACGTGATGATTTGCTTCTTCCTGATCCTTTTGCTGGGCCTGCTCTACGCCTGGGCCACCGCCACGCTGAAGAAGGACTCCAGCTAGCTGCACGAAGTTGGTGTAGAAGCTGTTGAGGAGGCTGCTAAAGAAGCTGAAGGATAAACTGCCAAACGAACTGCCAAACGGACTGCCAAACGAACTGCCAAACGAACTGCCAAACGGACTGCCAAACGAACTGCCAAACGAACTGCCAAACGAATTGCCAAACGAATTGCCAAACGAGCTGCCAAACGAGCTGCCAAACGAGCTGCTGAACCAACTGATGGACCCACCCCCGCCCATGCAACACGGCAGCCACCTAATTAAGAAAATTTTTTTGTCATTTTTTGATACCCACCATTTGGGGCTCCCATTTGGGGCTCTCCATTTGGGGCTCTCCATTTGGCCTCTCCTTTTGGGGATCGCCCCCTGCGTGCCACTGATTTTTAACCCCCCTGTCATGTCCCCAGCTGCAGGTCTACCTTGCACAGCGGCTGATTTTTTTTCCGCATTTTGCGCCTGCTCCTGTGCGTGTGTGGCGCCCCGCTTTCCCCGCCATGCATTCCCCTTCATGTACAAGTACCCCCTTCGCCGCCAGGCAGGTATCCCACGGAGTCGAATTTTCCCCCCTGCGCGCGCGTTGCCGTTTTGAGCGTTTTTCCCGTGTACATTTTTCTCCCTTTTGCGCGTTTTTTCTTTTGCATGTTTTTCCTTTTACGTGCTTTTCCTTTTACATGTTTTTTCCCCTCTTGCGCACGTAAGTAGTGTGTAGAACTTTGCCCCGTCAGCACTCCGCGCGTGTCTCCGCGCTTCTCACGTATTGGCAAATGGCTCGTTGGCCATCTATTCATTGGAATGTTGGACATCCATTCACTGGAATGTTGATCATCCGTTCATCGGCTAGTTGGTCATCTTCCCATCGGCGAGCTGACCACCCCATGGGAAACCCCCCTCACACCGCATCGAACGGTCGAACGGTCACACTACGAATATTCCCCAAGGGGGGAAGGGCCGCTTGGCCGCGCGGTGCACACGTTAGAGAAAGCAGACCAGGTGTTTCTCCCCCCTGGGGAGGAGGCAAAAAGGGCAACAACACAGGCACAGCATACCGAGGTACGCCACCAAAGAGATGCAAAAGGTGCAAACACGCAAACACACGCGTGCATCCATGCCTGCATCCCTCCAAACAAACGCGCAGACAAAAAAAAACGTTCAAAAGGATCACGAAAAAAAGGGGCGTGCAAACCACATGCTGAGTGATGGGGGTGAACCCCCAAGGTGAGCAGCAAAACGGTCAAGAAAAGAGTGCCGCCAATTAGGCACATCACCGCTTCGCCCGCTTGGCATTTATCTGCTCGATCTCCTGCGGAGAAAAGTTAAAAGTGTTGTAAATAACCGAAACGTAGTCATCAATTTTGGTGTTTGCAGGAATCTGGGCGATGAAGTTTTGCAAGATGTTCTTCTGGTACAACACCTGTTCGTGGTTCCCACTAATGGATTCATAGACCTTTATTTGGCTAGTCAACACGTTGATGTGCTCTAGTAAATTTTTTTTTTCTTTCTTTTCTTCGCTAATGACTAGCTCGTATGTATCTAGTTTTTTCCTAATTTTTTTATATTCGTTTGGGTAGATAGGTATCTTAGTACCGTCATCATATTTGTCCTTCTCACAATGATTGGCGGGGTTCAGGTGGGGGAAGAAACCTTCCGTTTTGTTGCTCTTGGGGAGAACACAGTCGACGTTTCCCTCGCTGCCGACCTCTGAGCGAGGCGGTTCTTGGGAGTCCCTCTTCTCCTGGGAGCCTCCGCTTCGCCCTTTCTCTCCAGTGGCGGGGGGGCTCGGGTCGCCCGCAGCATGCCCCAGGGGGGGGAGCGGTTGGCCTGGTGGGGTCCACTTCTCCGGCGGGGTCAACTGCTCTGCCGGCGGCGACGTCTGCTCTGCCGACATCCACTGCTCCGACCGCTCTGACCACCCTTCCCCCTCTGCCTGCTTCGCCTGCGACTTCCCCTCGCTGGAGAAGGCCATCCGATCCACCTGGCGGAGGAGCAACTGGATCTTGCTCTGCAGCAGCGCCTCCTTCTCACTGAACACGGCCTTCACCTCGTTAACCTTCTGCTGACACTCCTCATCAAATTGCTCCCTGCACCTCCTCTTTATTTCCGCCTTCTCCTTCTGCATCTGCTTCTTCAGCTCAGCCACCACGCCGCTCTGTTGCTCCCTCAAATTCTTTTCTCTACAGATTTGTCCCTCCAGCGCCTTGCACTTCCCCGTCAGGGTGGACACTTCATTTTGGTATGTCTCAATGTCTTGCTCGTATTTCAAGAGGGAGTTGCTCATCCTTTGGATGGTCTCATTTTTCTCTTCTACGTTTTTCCAATTTTCGTTTGTCTCGCTGATCAGGGCGCTCACCTTTTGCTTGTACGCGAGGAATTCCTCCTCCAGCAGCTTCTTCTCCGCTTCGATGCGGGTCATCTCCCCCTCCAGCAGCTTCTTCTCCCCTTCGATGCGGGTCATCTCCTCCTGCATCAGCTTCTTCTCCGCGTCGACGCGGGACTTCTCCTCTTCGAGTAGCTTCTTCTCCGCTTCCATGAGCTTCCCCCCCTCCGCAATTTTCTCCACCCGCAGAGCCTCCTCCCTTTCATGCGCCCTTAACTCGCTCAGGTGCTCCTCCTGCACAGACGGCGGCACCTTCACAGAGGGGTAACTCTGCCTGAACGACTCCTCTTCTACGATGTGATGCTCTCCATTCTTGGCGAAACAGACGAGACGACTCGACTCAGTGGAAAAGAGAAACAACACATCTTCATCCCGGAGGTGCAGCTTTAATTTGTTCCCTTCCGCGCCCTGTTGGCCAACGCTACTTTGGAGCTTCTCCATTTTTGAGTGTTCTTCTTCTAACTGGGCCTTTAGGCTGTCGTTTTGTCTCCTCAACATGTTCGCCTCCTGCAGCTGAGCGGCGGAGGCGCTGCACCTGCTCCTCAGCTCCTCCAGTTCCTCCTCCTTCTGTTTGATCTCCCCTTGGTGGCCTTCTCGTTCGTCCTTAAGAAGCGCCAGTTCGCCGCTAATCTGCGCTAGTTCGTCCTTAAGCTGGGCCACCTCGCCGCTAATCTGTTCTATTTGACGCTCCTTCCCTCTGCACTCCCCCTCCAGCGCTCTAACTTCGTCCGCCCTTCCTTTGCACTCCCCCTCCAGCCGCTCGATCTCCCTTTTGTTGTTCAACGTGTACGCCTTAAATTTGGCCAGCAGGTGTATTTTCTCCTTCTTCATATTTTTTATGTCCTCCTTCAGCTTTGCTATTTCACTCTGGAGGTCCGCCGCGGGGGGGGCCTCCACAGGAGGGGCTTCCTCCATTGGGGTGGATTCCTCAACTGGGATGACTTCCTCCATTGGGGTGACCTCCTCCACTGGGGGGACTTCCTCCTCATCGCCATTTTTTTCCCCTTCTTCGTTCGCCTGGGGGTTATCACCTCGGCCATCCACCTCCCCACCGTCGTTCGTTGCGCCCTTGTGCTCATCAACCTTTTCCCCCTCACCGGCATTACCCTCTTTTGCCTCCCCACTGTCACTGCCTCCCCCGTTTCCCCCTTCGCTGTCTCCCTCTCCATCGCGGGGGGCCTTGCCGTTTTTACTAACTTCGACATGTTCACTCGCTTCTCCATTTTTACTCGCCTCATCAGCTATATTCACCTTCGCGTCGCCCTCCTGCTCATCGGTACTTTTCCCTTTCCCGCTATCCATGCTAACCTCTCCATTCACATGGCCACCCGCGTCGTCGTTTGCTTTTCCCCCCGGGGGAGCAGAACTCCCACCGCCGTCATCCGAGTGGTCCGTAAAATTCAGGGACATACTCCTAGACTTGCTGTAGTTATTGTCATTTAAAAATCCATCGTACGTCATTTCGATGGAGGTTGCTTCGTTTTCACTGTGCAAAGGGTAGAAATAATTCTTTTCTCCTTGATGGTCCTTCGCCTTATAGCAAAGTACCAGGTCCTGTGAAGTGGGACCCGGGTACTTCTTCCACGGATGGGCACTCTCTTCGCCTTCTTTCAAAATGGGTTCCTGCGAAATGCAGTTGTTGCTGGGTGCAAAATTGTTATTCAATGTTAGGAACAAGTCGGAATCGTTCAGTTGACGTTCGTTCTTCAAATTATGGCTGCTCATGCTATTGGGGGGAAATGCCGCTTGCTCGTGGTTGGGGATATCTACAAGCAGGTCGCCATCAGGGTGGAAGCCACTGTGAAGGTGGAGGCCGCTATCATGCTGGAGGCCGCCATCTGGTTGGAAGCAACCGTCAAGGTGGAAGCCGCTATCATGCTGGAGGCCGCCATCTGGTTGGAACCCCACTTCGTGCGCTTCATTTTCTTCGAAAAGATTCATTCTTCGTTTGCGCGGGGGCCGCACTCACGCAAGAGCGTTACGTATGTGCTTATTCCTACCCGCTTCTCCAGCCCTCTCGCTCAGCAAAAAATTGGTGATGTGTCCCTGAGTTATCTGCCCCCGTTTTGCTAACCAAACCGCAGTTCGGTTCTGTAGGGTGCGGGTGTGAAGTCGAATTGGGGAAAAAAAAAAAAAAAAAAAAAGGAAATCTTCCTACAGTTTCGCTAACACGGCGTACGTTATTTTAGTTTTTTTTTTTTTTCTCATGCGAACTGGGCGTCACGAGGTAGGTCAATATTTTCCGCATTTCAGCACATTCGAAGGGGACACGCATGCGTACGGATGTACATATCCATGTGCCGAATCGCACCCATGTGCGTTGACTTGCGGCCTTTGGAAAAAAGGGCTTCTGCTTTATCACACGGATTGTGTGGCAGGGGTGAAGGAAAACTGAATGGGAGCTTTGTATGAATGCGCTTTGTCATTATGTGGTGTGCGCAGAGGAGTGTTTCTCTTCTCTTCTCTTCTCTTCTCTTCCTTTCTTTTTTTTTTATTTCCTATTTTTTATGCAAATTAATTCATACACGCAGCGAAAGAGAAACACCTCGGGAAGCACAGCCCGATTTGTTTTGCCACTTCGTTCCCTTTGCAGTGGAAACTGGTGCACCCTTCACCACTGTGCGAAGGTGTATTCACATGGTTCGACAATGGGGAGGCGGCCATGCGGGAGAGGTGACACGTAGGAAGTAATGCAGAACAAAGCTAGCAAAACGACAAAGCTGCCACAAACGCGCAGCCATATGCACATTGGTGTGTTCGCAAAAGCAGGTTATTTTTACCTTGCATCGCCCGTACACGCACACACACGGATGCGCATACAAAAATGCAATACAGTAAAGTAAAACAAAGCGCAGCATGTGGGAAAAAAAAGCAACTTTGCAATTTTCCAATAAAATATGAACCGTTCAGGTAAAATAAAAAACTTTCTAGCGAAACGGAAATACAACACACAGTGGGGAGGCGGCCAGTTAACAAAATTGGAAATAGGGAACAAATGGGGGACACTTTAAAAGGATCTGTGATGGATAAGTTGAGCGAATTATAACTTTGGGGAAAATGTTGCAAATGCGAGCACAAGCGTAAGACAGATTGTTCGACATCACCACATTACACACCCGCTGCTTTGTTCGCTTGATTGCACAAATCCACATTTGCACCTCCCTCTTTTGTGTGCAGAGGGCATACCAACTGGGGTTATTCCTACTAAGAGGTAAAGTAAAACGCGCGTTTAGGGAGGAAAGTGCGCATGAGTGTATCTTCCCATGTACAGCAGGGAGCTAGCCAAAAAGGAGTTGCAAAAAAAAAAAAAAAAAATGCATAAATATTATCATTCACCTGAACAGTTCAGGAGAATTGGGAAGTGGTTGTGCACTCCCCCGCAAGGAAAATGTGTGTGTTATGCTACAACGAATGTGCAGAGGAACACCTTCGGTTGTAGAAGGGAGCATTTCAGTTACTTCTCAAGTTGGGGAGTAAAAGCATCATTTCTTTTGTTAATGCGTTTTTCCCGTTCATGCGTGGGGATAGCGGGAAGCTTCTGTACTGCCACTTTTGCGTACATTATAACGGGTTGTTTTTTCCTTTTTAAATAACCGTTCCTGTCATAGGCAAGGCATCATGCTAAGTGACTATTCCTGGTTGTGTCAACTGTTTGGAGAGACGTCCGACGCGCACGTATCGTTTGACTCTCCTTTAAAGGTAAATGTAGGAAGTGCCCAGAGGGGGAAGCAAAATGGGGAAAACCGTCACTCACGTCCGACACGTAAAACGCTGCCTAAGGTTACCTTCACACTCATGTCTCTCAGCGCATGTGATGTTATTCCTTTTGGAAGTAGCGCAAAGGAGGGAGCACCCCTCTACCCCACTCGCTAAAATGAACCAAACAAAATGTGGCCACAGCAAATTGTACATCTTTCGCATACGGAGAGGGTTCCCCTGCTGAGTTGCAAGGCACATAGGTATGTTTATTTTACGCCCATTTTTTTGCGCACATAGACAGGCTTATACCACCCCAGCGGTGCACACCCAACCCGTGCACACACCTATGCCCATGTCATCCCGCAGATTCGGCACAGATTTGCCATGGCGTTTACCTCATAGTGTAATGTTATTTTTGCAAGGATGAACAATTTTTAAACATTCTTTTTAAGAGCTCTTTTTATGCGTTTTTTTTGAACATTTTTTTTTTTTTTTTCTCCGCGAAAAGCTGCCACATCGGCCTGTTTGTAATGTGCGTCCTTTTAAAAAAAAAAAAAAAATTTAACAGGTTCTAAGTAGGCGTCTACAGGTGGAGACACACGCTTGTAGTTCATTTTTGCCCAGCTTGGCCCTCCTCTCTTCCAAAACACACATCGCACGTTCAGTGTGTCACCAGTAGGTGTGCTGGACTGACTCGGAAAAGCGTTCGCAAGGAGTATGCCCCGTATGTATATGAGCACATATTCGCATGCGCATGAACATGAACACATGTGTGGCGAACGTCTGATGAGGGGCTCTCCCCAAATGGGTGATGCACACACCGCAGAGACAGGCATTCGCATTTTCCCAAGGAGAGTGTTATCGCAAAAAGGGGCAATAAGGAATCGTCCCCCTTTGGTATTCCCTTTGACAGCCCCGCTTGTTTCCTGTTTAGTAAAAAGAGCTACTTTGCTGAGTGGTCTCTCTTTGGGGTAGACACGTTAGTTTCTCTCCTGCGCAGTGCCAATTGTGTCCAATGAGTTGTCCTCCCGAAAGGTGAGGTGTGAATTATGTGCGGACAGTTAAAAGGTTTTTTTTTTTTTTTTCTTTTTTTTGTAAACTTCGCCCCAATTGTTAATGTAACAACGCATACACGTGTCTGCATCCCCACAGCGTGCTGCTTACCTTCCTGAGTGAACGCCTCTTGGGGAAGGCTCTCACACGAACGGGGACACGCGTTGTTACGGTTTGCACTGTCGTACGCATAACCCCTGCGGAGGCGCAGCCATGGAGAGCAACCCGTGCAACTATCACAGGGGGGCAAACCAAGGAATGGCACGGGGCTATGTTAGTAACGAAAATGTGCGTAGCGTGGCCAACTACGGTAGCATCAGAGGGGAGTACAATGCGAATCCCACCTCGAGTTTTTATCTGCCAGCGTCGGGCTTCAGCTCGGTGAGCAGTATGAGCAATGTGAGCAATGTGAGCAGTGCTGGCCAAGTGAACCCCACAGGTAACTACCCCCCCTGTGAGCATCTCCTAAATTCATATGCCTGTCTAGACCCCTCGCTTAGCAAAGGTGCGGCCAACTCCCACATGAACATATTGAGCAGTAGCATGGCTCCCTACATGGGCAGCGCAGATAAAGGGAATATTTTAAACAACTCACGTGGGTTTTTTGGGGATTATTCGTCTAAAGGGTTGGCTCAGAGTTATGATAGGAGTAGGGGGGGGTCGTGTGTGCAGTGTGCTTGTTGGGGGAGGACTGCAGACGGTGAGGGAGGCACTCTGGATGCGGGCCTTTCAAGCAAGTTGTCGGGGCCGTTCCTGGGCTACGGCGTTTACTCGGCGGGCGGAGGTAAGTTGGGAAGTAGTAGTAAAGGGGCGAGTGCGAGCATAGGAGAGAGTAGCATTGTTCGTGGCGCACCACCTGAGTGAAGCAATAAAAAAATAAATAAATGGCTAACATCGCGGAGAACGTACATCGTGGCAGCTTTCACTGCGCAATTTTGTCCTCATTTTTTTTTTTTTTTTTTTTTTTTTTTCTTTTCCCCCTTGTTGCACCTGTACTCGGCTGAGCAGGCGCCCATCCCAGCGCGAGCGCGAAGAGTGCCTTGGTGAATATCAGCTCAGTGAGGCATCCTCCAGAAAACGCCAACGCAAGTTTCAATGCAAGTTTCAACGGAGGGGACAGTTTGAGTTTTAATGCGGGCAGCATTTATGGGAATGCCATCGCGCAGAGGTTGAACTACGGCTCCGGCGAGGGGGTGAGCGGCTACTTGGGCGGCATCGCGGCGGAGCGGGCGAGTGCAGGTGGTCAGGTTAGCAGCGTGGGGGGACTGCCTAGCAACGCAGCGGGACTGCTTAGCAGCACGGTGAACCTACCAGCGCACCTCCTCAATGCAAACGCGAACGCCTTCCAGCGGGCAAGCGAAAGTGTGGGACCAAATGGGGAAGGCATCACCCACCCCTCGACTGCACCTCACAACGCGTACGATTACGTAACCCTAAATCAGCTGTGCAGCAGACACTACACAGCGCCGCTCAGTTACACATCCCTAAATGGATGTCTCTTAAGGAGTGTCCCCCCGAGCACTGGCAACAGCGTAACAGAGTTAAATATGAAGACCACTGGGGGTGCGAAGAATACGACGAGTGGGTCGTTCCCCTCGGATGGAAATTCCTTTCATTCATCCTCTATTGGCCTCTCAGGGGGGGAAAACATAGACGCATCTGTTGCTATGAATCCCAATCGGATAAGCATGACCATGCCGACCATAAGTGTAGTCTCTCCTCACCCGAGTGGAACTACAAGGAATGCTTGTCTCACAACAGCGGGTGTGTGCATGGGTGCGCCCATCCCATGTGTCTCCTCTCCGAACGTACAAATGAACAGCGTTACCCCTGGGGGGGGAGGACTAAACTTGAAGATTTTGGGAAGCTACCCAGAGGCTCCACACCCCCATGGAGATGTCCAAATGAAGAATATGATTTACAGCAACGGGGTGAACCAGAGGAGCTTTACTAACGAGGCGAATGCGTACAGCTGCCTAAGGGTCAACAACGAGGTGGTGCGCACCACTTTGGGAGGCGCCATGGGGGTGGGCAAAACGGGGCGCAGCAGTCACTTCTACGTCAGGGGGAGTACCAACGAGTCGGTAGGCAGTCACGCGGGGGGGAGCAGTCACGCGGGAAGGAGTAGCCACGCGGGTAGAAGCAGCCACACTGGAAGGAGCAGCCACACGGTGTACCCTGCAGGTGCGCCCAGGAGGAACGAACGCAGAGAGGCGTATGGAGGGCCCCCCCTGGACAGTGACTTTTTGTATTCACAAAAAAGGAAGTCTTTCGCTCAGATGGGCGAAGCGTTAGAGCCAGGGTGCTACAAAGAGGAGAGCATGCCTGGCCGGACCGGCCGGACCAATCGGACCAGTCGAACCAATCAACCCATGCACAGGCACACCCACTTGAGGGAGGGCAAGCTACTAAATAAGCGAAGCTACGATTTTTTTTCCCGCAGCGCTAATGGGCGGCGCGGAGAAAAGGGCTTCGGCAGTTTCCACCATGCGCCAAACGTGAAACGGATAAGCACGCGCATGAGCGGCAGGGGCGGTGAGGATGGTAGTGACATTGACGGTGGAAGTGACTCTGGCAGTAGAAGTGACGCGTCGTGTGACGATCGTGTGAGGAGGAGTTACAAAGAGGGAAGGGAGAGCGCAAGAGGAGGAGGCAGAAACAGGGAGAGGAAAAGAAGAAACAGCCCGAGTGATACCGCGTCGTCTGGCTGCTCATTCAGCGACGACGGGGGAGTGTCTTCCGGGTCCTCCTCCGCGTCTTCCTTCTTTACCAGCACGGTGAGCGATAAACTGAAAGGAAAGAAAAAGAAAAAAAAAAAAAAAAAAAAAAAAAAAAAGGGAGATAAGTGTGCAGACAACTGTGCAGATAACTGTGCAGGTAAGAGTGCGAAGGGAAGGCTGGCCGTCCCACAGCCGGGCAAGAGGAAGAGGCCAACAGTCATCGAATTTTTGAATGCCAAGTGGAACAGAAGTTCGCACGCCGAGGGGGGCAGTGAAAGTGGAAGTGAAAGTAGAGGCGGGGGTAGAAGTGAGGGTAGAAGCCGGAGCAGAAGTCGGAGCAGAAGTCGGAGCAGAAGTCGGAGCAGAAGTCGGAGCAGAAGTCGCCGGAGTAGACGTCGCGGGGATGACGGCGAAAGTTGCAGCCTGAACAGTTCAGGCGATTTCGCGAAAAAGCGAAGGAAAGACCCCCCCGGTGGGAAGAAAAAAAAAGGAAGGAATAGCAATTTCGAGGAGGCATGGAAAGGAGTGGGCGCTTCCGAGCGAAGCGACCTGTTGTCTTCGAACGGGGATGAGAAGACGCGCGGAAGTGAGTGCACTGAGGGTGGCTCTGACCGCGGGGGGGCCCTATCATATTCGGAGAGGGTGGAGGCGAGTGGGTTGGTCGACAGTGCTAGCGGTGGTAGTGCTGGTAGCGATGATGGCGCTGATAGCGATGACAGCCGTAGTGGTGACTCGCGGGAGGTGCACAGGAAGGCGGTAAAGAATCGCACGGGGAAGGGAGCAGATAGACGGGGCTCCATTTCAGCTAAGACGAAAGGGGCAGGTGGAGCGAAGGTGAATGTGAAGGGCGCGCCGAAGAGCAGGGAAGACAAGCGGGGCGAGGTGAACAGCGAAGGGGGGGAAGAGCCTATCGAAAATGAGGGAGGCGGAAGTAACGACGGTGAGGAAGGAGGCAGCAACGACGGTGGGGAAGGCTACAGCAACGACGATGAGGAACGAAGCAGTAATGAGGGTGTGATGAATGGTGCATCCCCGAGGGAGCCCCCCAAGGAGGGCGCGGGGAAGAGCCTCACGAGCGACGAGCATTCGGGCAACGACCCCACCACCGACAGCGAGGAGCTGTACGGAAGCATGAGCTCGAGTGATGACAGTGAGAAGGATGGTTTTCGCTCTGCAGATGGGGCCTCCGGCGAGGAGAATTTCGAGGTGGGTGAGGAGGAAGTAGAGGAGGGCAGCGGTGGTAGCGGTGGTAGCGGTGATAGCGGTGATAGCGGCGGTGGACGTGACCGTGGCAACCGCAGCGATGGCGAAGTGGGGGGGGAGGAAGTGCAAACGGGGGAAGGTGCCCCGCCGCAAAGCGGCACAGAGGTGAAGAAGAAAAGGAAGAAAAAAAGTAAAGTGGAGCAAGCGAACGCGGTGAAGAGAGAACCGAACGTGGCGCAGGAGAGTGAACGGAAGGACGGCACCGCGGCAGCAGAGAAGGGCGAAACAGCTCAGAGCGCTTCGTCAGCAAGATGCACAAGCGAGTCGAGTGGGGGCGAGTCGAGCTGCGGAGAAACGAATGGAAGCGAAACGACCTCAAATTTTGAGTCCTCGGAGGAGAGCTCGGAGTACCTGCTGGACTGCTCGTCGGACGAGATCACCAGAACGGAAGGCTCCTCGAAAGGAAGTGCTAACGGTGAGGTGCATGTCTGGGGAGAGGCGGGCCCGGATGGAGGCCCGAAGGATAGTGTAAGCGGCGAGGTAGGCGGCGAAGTTGGCGGCGGTATAGGCAACGAAGTAGGCATCGGACTAGGCAGCCGCGCAATAGGTGGTGCGCCCGGTGGCGCCAGCCCGGAGAGGCAACCCAACACGTGTGCGTCGTCTCTCCTTCGCGTTTGTAGCGGCGGGGTGAAGAGGGAGAAGAGGGAGAAGTGTCCCCATGGAGGAGAGGCAACGAAAGGAGCAGAGGTGAAAGTCGTCAGGGAAATGCCCACCTACAGGGAGGTACAACTCCCCAGCGGAGTGAAGTGCTTCCAGACGGAGGGCGAACCGAACGGCAAGTCGCCAGAATCCCCGCGATGCAACAAAGCCTGCCTCATCAAGCACCACAGAAAAAAAGTCTACACAAATTTGAAGAGCCTAGATTACATCAAGACGAATGAAATTCTTAAGGAAATACAAAAAAATGTAATAAAAAAAAAAAAAATAAATATATGCGAATGGATTGTGTTGCTCTCCTACGTGTTTTATAAAAGATCTCGCTACCTGGATTTTAATAAAACCTATTTGTATAATGCCATGAAGAGGATGTCTCCTTTTCTTTTTAATTTAAATAGAAGGTGTAATGACATGGAGATAAGGAGTCTCTTCTTTTATTTGAGCAAAGTGTTTATCCTGGACGACCACTTCATTTTCCGAGTCAATATTTTCATTTTTAATTGGTTCATTTTGTATGTGCATAGAATGAAAATGAAAAATGTGCGCTTCGTTCAGGACCTTAATTTGATGATAAATTTGTTCTGTGGATTTTTGGCAAACAGAAGATTCCGCAATTACTCCCTTTTGTTCCTCATTAATGTCGTTTTGCAGAATGGCAGGGGGAAGTGTCTTTACTCTGGGGGGAACTACCCCTACGTGTGTTCTCTCTACTTGTCCTTTCTCTCCAAAGTTGTTTGCTTGGCTGGGCGGCACAGGCATGCGCTGAGAGGGTGCCGGGGGGGCAAGCGCAGCAGGGGTGGCTACCCGAGGGGGGAGGTGCATACGAAGGAGGAGCGTAAGGATGAGCCGCTTAATGATGAGCCGCTTAACGA
The DNA here is from genome assembly GCF_000002415.2 of Plasmodium vivax. Classification (NCBI taxonomy): domain Eukaryota; phylum Apicomplexa; class Aconoidasida; order Haemosporida; family Plasmodiidae; genus Plasmodium; species Plasmodium vivax. The sequence continues at coordinate 1,517,786 of NC_009913.1, forward strand.
TGAGCCGCTTAACGATGAGCCGCTTAACGATGAGCCGCTTAACGATGAGCCGCTTAATGGGGAGGTTCCAAAAACTGAACAGGGGACACTCGAGGAACGCACAGATGGGGCGGCCGATTCGAAAGACCCAGCGAATGTGTGCACCGTCAGCGGAGGCATCATCCCAAATGGCGAGCACACTGGGGAGACGAAGCCGGGTTTGAAGTTGACCGCTGGACCCCCCACCGCCTCCAAACGGCAGGACCTCATCCTCCTGTACGTGCTGTACGCCGCGAGAAACAACCGCAGCATTTACGTGAACCTGCTGAAGCACATTTTGGACGACGTCCTGAGGTTCAAGCTCACCTACAGTTTCCACAGGGTGAAACTCAGGAGCAGGGCGCTCTACAAGAAGATCACTCGCTGCTTCAAAAATGTCAAAAAGGTTATGAACAGGTCAGGCAGGAAGGGGAGGCAGCGGGGGGGGGAAGGCAGCCGCGATGGGAAGTGGGACAATCGCGTTAAGCGGAACAATCGAGCTAAGCGGGACGGCCGCATTGACGGCCGCTTTGACGGCCGCTTTGACGGCCGCTTTGACGACCACTTGAACGTGAATTACTCCTTGGTGTACCTCCTCATCGGGGTGCTCATGGAGTACACGTGCTTTTCCTTCACCCGGTCCGTAGCGAGCTTCTTCAAAAACGAAAAGCTAGCCAGCCTGCACAGACAGCTCCTCTCCCACCTGAGAGACTACACAGACGTCACCTTCAAGTACATGAAGTTTTTCGCCCTGGACATGATGAGGGTGTATGGCAACATCTGGCTGCGAAATGTTTTCACCACCGTTAATTTGAAGAAAATGCACGCCGAGGTGGGGGGTGCAAGCGGTACAAGCGGTGCGGGTGCTGCGGACTGTGCGAACTGTGATGAGGACTGCCTATCCGCCGTGGGGGCAGAGCCAAGTGGGTGGAGGCGCGGCCGCACCGTTAAGAGGAGTTCAGCGAGCGCAGAAGTGAGGGCAGACGTGAGGGAAGACGTGAGAGCAGCCGTGAGAGCAGACGTGACGGCGAGGGGCGGCCTCTCCACCACCACCATAACGGCGACCACAACCACGGTGATTACCCTCCACGGGGGGGGTAACTCCCCGAGGGAGGATGCAAACTCAGACCAGAGGGGAGCAGACCACCTAACCGAGGAGGGAGAAGCGCACCCAACCCAGGAGGATAATTTCACGCGAAGAAGTGCCGTGATGGGTACCGCCAAGGGGGAATTGCAAAATGGAGCAGCGTGTGCCCAGAACGAGGGCCCCCCCCTAGAAGGAAATGATGAGGCGGCACCGTTGGATGGCTCCACAGATGGGGAGGCAAAGCTGATGGGGAAGGAGTGGGTGGAACGTTGCGAGGTGGTCTCTTCCAAAGGGGAGGAGAAAAACCCGGGCGAGGGTGCCGATGGGGAGTCGCCACAGGAACTAGACTTTCCAGAGTCACCAGCGGGGAAAGCAGCCAAATTGAAGGCCCCTTCAAAAATGAAGCCCCCTGACAGTAGGAACCCCCCAAAGGGATTACCAAACAACGCTGGGGGAAGCCACTACGCAAATGAAAGCTTCGTGGACGCCACTCTCTCCATGTTGTGCAGATGCCTGAAGGTGTTTAAGGGAAGTGCCTCGCTCAGCACCCTTTTCGACGTTCTGTTTCTTTCCTTTATTGAGAGAATTGAGGGGGAGAGGCTGAAGCGTTTTCTGGTGGAAGTGTTCAGCACAGATGGGGAGCTCAGCGGGTTGGTGACGAGGATAATTCTTAGGAGTGCCCTTCGAGAGGAATGTACCCGCGATGTTAGTTTTGTGAATTATTTTTTGGGAAGGAGGGAGCCGCTGGAGGTTCTGCACCTCGATTGGGGCGGCGCGCAGGTGGGTTTGCCCGACGTGCAGGTAGGTTTGGCCAACGTGCAGGTGGGCTTGCCCGACGTGTGTGCATTTTACCTCAGGGGGTTCCTGCGGTGTGGCGGTAAACGGCGCAGGAGGAGGCATAGCCGAGTTGGTAGAAGCAACCAAAGTGATGGAAGCAACCGAATTGATGGAGGCAACCCAATTGAGGGACGCACCGGGCAGCGCGCCCCCCGAGCGGACACCCCCGCCGCTGAAACCAACTACCTAACCGCGCAGCTGCATGTGAAGCCCTGCCCCTGCATGTTCCTCATGTACGTCCTTTTCTTCTCGAGGATATTTAGAAACTTCAAAATGTATTTTATGCACTTTACGAGATTTTCCTATTCGCTTCAGAGGAGAGTAGGGGCGAAGAGGGAGAGTGCAAAGAGGGGAGTGGTACATGGGAAGGCGTCCAAGTGTCTGGAGCGGGGAGAACCACAGGGGGGGAAGCACCACGGGTATCAGTGTAACTACTGCCAGAGGGGTGCCTTTTCGGACGGCGCTCCCGCGAAGGGGAAGAAGACCCGCAGATGGGATTCCCTCCCTGCGTTGGGGGAAGAAGCCAAATGGAGCGACAACGAGGAGGTGATGGAGAAGTACCACCTGATAAGTGTAGAAAATGGGGTAAGTAGGCCCCCCTTTAAGAGGATGAAGAGGTGCTCATCGGTCATCTGCGCGAGAGCGAACCGGGAGGAGACTGCCCTAATGCCAACGAAGCTAGAAAGTGTAAAAATACGGGAGAATAACTCAATAGGAAGTGGTGACCCCTTGTTTAGCGACAGAACAGCTGAGCACATTCTAACCGTCCTGTATGAGCATCGGAGGGCGCGCGACGTTCAGCTGGGCAGCGTGTTCGCCAGGATCGACGGGCGCATATTCGATGGGCATATGAAGAAAGGAACGGCAGAGGGGAAGCTGCCAGGAGGGAGGACCCAAGAACGCATCCGAGAACGGTACGCACAGATCCTGAGTGGCGTCCTCAAGTGGAACCAAAAAAACATTGCCTACAATAAAAGGAAGGAGGAGGAAAAGCAAAAGGAAAGGCTCAAGAGGAGGAGAAACAAATACACAAACATAGTGATCGATGTGTACCCCCTGGTCTTTCTCTCCCTGACGAAGCTACTTAAGGCCACCATAGGCGTTGACGGTGATGTAAGGGACAAATGCTTCGACGTAAAGAATGAGGAGTTCCCCGTGCAGCTGCACATCTGCGTGGAGTTAAATAAAAATGAGGAGGCACTACAGATTGGCCAGGCGGAGATGAAGGCGCGTGAACGGTGCAAGTGGCAGTACTCCTTTGTGAGGAGCTGTCCGTGCAGTGGCATTCGATTTGGTGAGGCGCCCTCTGGTGAAGCTCCACCCTGCGCTCGCTCTGCAAGGGCAACCGATCGCAGATGGCCGCAACACCACCTGGGCGGAGCCAACTGGAGCCTGAACCTAGCCGTGAAACTCCTCTACAGAGAAATAAAAACGGACTTTTACATTTTGAGCGAGTACTACGATGAGAGGGTGCACATGTACAGGACGCTTCTAATCCTGTTGCTGTTGAAATACCTGTCGAGTGGTCTGAACCTCTCTTCCTTTCGAAGGAGGTTCATTCTGTTTTTCATTCAGAGGCTGTTCCGCTTGCTGTGCTTCCGAGTGATGTGTCTGTTCTTGTCCGGCGTGCATCTGAGCAAGCTGACTAGCGAGGTGCTCGTCGTGGATGACGACTTCCTTGTGAAGAGCTACCAGGGGAAGTGCTGCCAGGCAAAGCGTCCGAAGCAGGGGCGCAACGCGGAGAGGGACCCCCCGGGGGGCACGCAACTCTCACCGCGCCGCAGCCGACTCTTCCAGAGAAAGTCCTACAATAGGTATAAGCGGTACGCGGAGAACTTCCTCTTCAACGTGGAGTTTGCGCGAGGAGGGGGGGGGGTTAGTGAGGAGGTGGGAAAAGCGGCGGTGGGTGGAGAGGAAGCAGACCGGGCGAGGCGCCCCCCGAGAAGACGCACCGTGTACAAGCCGTTCGTCCCGTTCGGAAGCCTCGTCATGACGAAGAAGGAAATCCTGCAGCTGAAGTTGCAGCGGGGGGAGGAGATAAAAAAGGAAAACCTCTACATAAGCAAGTGCATTTTGAAGGGCAAGGCGAGGAGTAAGAGCAAAGGGGGAGCAGAAATGGGAACCCAAGTGCCAAGTGAGGAGAAGGACTCCACCCAACTCTCCATCGTATCAATTATCCTCCTGATGAACGCCCTCAGAAAAAATAGCAACTACTCGAGCAGCATCCATTTTTACTTAAGTTTGTTAGTGGACAAATTTTTGGAAAAAAAAAAATACTTACATGTGGATGAGCAGTACCTGGTGCATAGCTACCTGGTGAATCTGCAGAACCCGTTGCAGATGAATAGGAAAAGGGAGCTCTTGTGCATGAGTGAAAGGAACAGCTGGGTTAGGAGGAAGATAGAACTGATTAACAGTGGTTACAAGTTTTTTATATCGTCCGGTAGGTTCCCCCTCTTCGAGTGTATTTTCTACGAGTCCCTCAAAGTGTATTTAACGTTTTTGCACCAAAATGCCTTGGGAGCGTTAGTCTGTAAAATGTCTCGATTCAATAGCATGTATGCGGGGATGAACAAGAATTTGCATTTCGGGATGAAAGTCAACCACCTTCTTTGTTGCCGACTGAATACGTTGCTCATCGAGGAGCATTTGAACATGCGTCTGGGCAAGACTCTTTTCTGTGGCACCTCCATCCTGTCCGCTTGCAAATTTCTCTTCATCTGTATGCTGGATGAGAGTGAGCATTCTGAGTTGGCGGCGCCCCAGGGGGGGGAGTCTGGCCACCTGCGCGTAGCGGGACCAATACGTCGAGTGTACTTCCCCGCCGAAGGGGACGACCCCATGTTAGGCAGACCCATGCTAGAGAGACACATGTTAGAGAGACACATGCTAGAGAGACACATGCTAGAGAGACACATGCTAGAGAGACACATGCTAGAGAGACCCATACCAATCGGTGGGGAGTCGCTCGAACGGAAAGGACTCCAAGGGGGCGATGCGTATCCCATGCGAGTGGGTCAAAGTGAGCCCACAGGAGGTGCTTCACCAGGGGAACGGCAAAATGTGGCAAGCATATCAAATTTGACGAGTGCCGCCTCTGTCGCCCCGCGGAGGTACAACCCGAACGAGCTAACGTCCGGGCGACTGGTGGTGGGGAACTGCAGAAGGGGTTATGCAAACGCCGCGGTGGGGAGGCCAGCCGGGGACAGCCGTGGGGAGGGGCAAATCGCCTCCCAATGGTGCAGTGCCCCCTCACGGGGCTTCCCCCCCCATATCACCATCGAGCGGCGCACCAAGTACCTGGTTGAGCATTACCATAACGGCGAAGGAACCAACGTGCCCATCAAAAAAAAAGGAGCCATCTACATGAAGCCAAACGACGTAAGCAAGCTAATCGCCTCCTTCCAGCTGATGAACAGAACTATCCTAGAGTGCACCGATTTCATGTGCGAGTTGTTCTTTTCCACTGGGAGGGATGGCTTTCCACAGGAGCAGAAAGAGAAACGAAACAGACACGTCTACACATGGTTTGAGAGTTGCCTCAACGTATTTACCTTCGAAAAGTGGGTCGTCCACCAGCTCTACAATAAATTTGATAATGCCTCCTGCATCTACATGTGGAAGAAGAAAAAGAAGTTGGCTAGCCACGTCGTCAGAATCAATTCGAGCATCCTGCGAGACATTGCCAAGATGCGGACTTACTTTGAGGATCGCTTCGATGATGTGAAGAAGGCTTGTCACGCGGATCGAGCGGCGAAGCATGAGGAGATTGAACCCATATGCACAGAACATTGCGCATCTAATTTAGATGCAGTGAGGGAGCCAACTTGTGCAGATGAGGCTGGACAACTTCGTGCCAACGCGGAGGAGCTAGCCAAACCGGACGAGCTCATTGAGGACTATGAGGAGTTAAACTGTTTTATCGATTTTGAGGAGGATCGATCGTCCGGCATGCTTCTACAAGGAGCGAACGCGCGGGCCCTGCAAGGGGAAGCTGGCGAGGATGTGCAGCGGCTGAATGAGTACAAGGTGGACGAAGGCTGGCTCACCTACATCCGATCGTTGATTTGAAGCGGCACAACGCAAAAGGGGGAGTGTTTGTGTGGGGGGTTACCAGCGGGAAAGAGACCCACCCCTTTTGCGTTGTGCCGCTTCCTTTTGAGGGGCCACGCAAATCCGCCTGAACGTGTGCAGAGCTGCTCGGGGCCCCTCCACAGTTTGTTAGCAGTTCGTCTGGGGATTTCTTTCCCCGCGCAGCGTTCCCAATGCAGTTTTTCCGTTTTGCCGCCATCCCATTTTGCCGCTTTCCGCCCGTGTTCATCACTTCTGTTTTTTTTTTTTTTCTTTTTTTTCCGCGGGGAAGCCCCCCCAGTTAAGTCGCGTGGGGTCCTCTCCTCACGTGTCATCCCCCCAGTGGGTGCAATTTTTTTTAAGTGAAGGCAACTCTCCTGTGCATTTTTCCCCCCCTCTGTTTGAAGCTGCCCAGGGGGCAACACCATTAGTGCACCCCAGAAGGGGATATGAATGAACAGGTTGAGTGAAATTACGTGGCGGTACACTCGCCCCCCTTCTTCATCTTCCCTTTGGAAAAAAGAGATTCGCGTGGACTCGAGTTGGCAGATGGTTTTCACTGCGACTGTTGCGGCTCGTCGGGGAACCCCTTCAATTATTTTGTTTTTTTTACCCCTTCCGTGAATATAATATAGCCCTCTCGAAATGCTCAAAGAAAAGAAAAAAAAAAACTTCGCCAGGCGAACATGTGCTAATGCATACGCACGTGAGTTACTGACCAATCTGGGGGAGCACAGCATCCCCCCCCCTTCCATCTCCCACTTCTCCCCCCCCGCAAGACGACCTCAAAAGGGAGAGAAAAAAAAAACACCCCGTTCTGTGCCGACCACTTGTATGAAATGAAATTACACACTCTGGTCATGTTCACCCTAGTGATCGGTTCCCCTCTCCTGCCACAGCACCGATGCTACAGAAATAGCCAAACCTTCCAGCTGGTACATACCCTCAACAAGTTTGTGGGGAGGAGAAGAAGGGCCCTCAAGCCAACTCTACATGCTAACCCACCGAGTGAGCATCTTCAAAATTTGAAGTACGTTCGGGAGGTAACCAACGCGAGCATACAGATATGCAACGACGCTCTGAAGGAATGCAAAGGAGATGTTGAAAAAGCAATTGAGTTGGTCCGGAGGAGCGCCAAGAATTCTTCTTTTGTGTCTACCAGTGTGAAGGTTAAAACGGAGGGGCTGGTAGGTTCCCAAGTGGGGGGGGACCAAGTCGTCATGCTGGAGGTTTTAACGGACTCGGATTTTGTGGCCCGGAATGAGAAGTTCGTTCGGTTTGTGAGGACTCTGCTGGGCGCTGCCCTGGCGGGGGGGGCGGCACACGGGGGAGCGGTTACAGGGGAGGGTAGCGGGGCGACGGCGCTGCTGAGCCTTCCCTACGACGAGCAAAGCGGGGGATCGCACAGTGGGGGTCCCCACATCGCTCATTCCACCACCACAGTGGGGGAGCAGATGAACTACCTGCGGAACATCTTTCGAGAGGACGTGCGAATTGGGCGGTTCGCCCGGTACGAGCGAAAAAATGCGAACCAGTTTTTACACTGCTACATTCACAACCGGGTGGAGGAGAACATCGGGACGTCGGGCGTCCTGCTCGTTTTAACCATCGATGAGCTGAGCGAAAAATTAAAAAGTCAAGGGGAATGCATTGCCGAAGTTGCAAATGATATGGCTCTGCACATTCTGTCCGCCAAGCCCGTGAGTGTGTCCGTCTCGGATTTGCCCGAACAGGTTGTGAAGCGCGAGGTGGCCATCATTCGGGAGTCCCTGCGGGGGGTGAAGAAGCCAGAGGGCATACTGGACAGCATGGTCAACGGGAAGATGCGCAAGTTCTACAGCTCTGTGGTGCTGCTCGAGCAGGTGAAGCAGCGAAGCGGCGAAGTGGGCGGGAGGGGACAACGCGGTGGTCACCCTTTGTCGTGCCGGCCCATTCGGCGAAAAGGACACTTCGGTGGATGCTCACCCCGCCGTTGTTTCCCCCTTCCAGGATACGCTTTCCCCTTTGTAATGGTTCCATTCGCTTCTTCAATTTATACACTTCATCCCATGCTCCTTTTTTTTTTTTTTTTTTTTTTCCCCTCTTAGGAGTACATGCTGGACGATACCAAGCGGAAGGTCTCCCAAGTCATTCGCGATTTCTGCAAGAAGCACAACTTGAACATTAGCGTCCGCCATTTTGATACTTTCATCGTTGGCGAGAAGAACATTTTGCGAGAGGGACCCATGGGGGGGTGAGAAGGATGCCGTGTGGCCCCATATGATGCGCGCTTCCCAACTGATCATATTTTTTTTTTTTTTTATTTTTTTTTTTTTGCGGTGTTAATTTCCCGTTGGAAGGAAAAAAAAGGGCAATGATTGTTTGTTCATTTTTTTGGGGGACAGTGTGGGGGTGGGAGGAAGCCTCCGCGGAGGTGCATGCAGAATGGGCGACGCGCGTGGAGGGATGACCTACCTCGTGAAGGAAAAAAAAATTGTCATAAAATTGGAAGGATGAGTTAATGCCGAGCTAGCAAATCCCTGATGAGCACCTCGGAGGGGAAAAAAAATTGGCAGCTGTTAAGCGGTAGAGCGGTAAGGCGGCTAAACGTGCGCATCGCATGGCATCCCAATTTTTCGATTTCCTCACATCGTGCGTGCGCTCGGAGGGTACTACCAACATTGTGACTTTCTCGAGCGGATTGGCCACTTACCCTTTTGCGATTATCCCAAGGCGAGTACAAACGGTTAAGGGTCAGCCGAAGCAAGCACAGCAGGGGGGGAGCCAAACAGAAGGGGGGGAAGAAGCTCCAGAGGGGTGAACACGCACAGAGTTTGAAGTAGAATCGGCAACAAGCACAGAAGTAGGGGTATTATCCCCCGAAAAAACGGACCCATTGGTGTAACTTCTCCCCCCCTATGAAACGCCCCAGGCAGGATGAACAAGGAACACATCCTGTTTGACAGCTTCCCCCTGACGTTCCTGAGCGACGAGGTAGACTGCAGCAACTTCGAAGATGAGCAGGAGAGGACCTACCGAGAAAGAATTGCCCAAATGACGGAGGAGTTGAAATCGCTAAGAATGGAAATCACAGAGAAGCATTCCATAAGGAGCATGCTAGAGGAGAAAGTGGCCATGCTACAAAATGAGGAGCAGACGAAGCAAAATAATTTGAAGTATGTCCTGAACTTTTGCGACAAACAGATGTATGAGCGAGAGCTGGGGAACTTTCACAACCACTTGGAGCAACTGAGGAAGCAGATTCAAAACAGCAATTGCAAAATAAAGTTGCTTATAGAAAAGGAGTTCAAGGTGAGGAAGCAGCTGCAGCTGCGGTACATGAAGCTCTACGACCTGCTCAACGAGCGCGTTCGCTACATCCTCGGCGATTACGTAAAGCACCGCAAGTGCGCCTGCGCCATTTTTGCCTACCGCCAGGAGGGGCAGCGCTGAGGAGGAGGGGCGGCCTCCCACGTGCGAATGATTGGGGGCTGTACGTGTGTTCGCGTGTATGTATAAGCCGGCGTGCGGCCAGTGTCCATTTTATTATTATTTTTTTATTTTTTATTTTTTTTTTTTTGCACATTTTTGAGGGACCCCAACAATTTACGCGCGCTTCTCCCAACAGGGACATTAGGGCGTCATTTTGGGTTTACCAAAAAATTCACAAAAAAATGGTTCACGTGGTGCATGCAGGCGGGGTACGGAGCTCAAACGATGTGGGGCTACGTCAGCCCGGCCTACCCCGCCGCTCGACCCGCCGCTTCACCCGCGGGAAGACGAACTGGAGCGCTCGGCGCACCTCCCGCAGCAGGTAAAAGGCGTACCTGTGCTCACACAAGAAGAGGCGGAAATTAGCGGAAAAAAGGAACTTCAAAAAGGGCCTTTCGTTTGGACCCCTTCTGGGTGGCACCTCAGGTTGGCAGTTGGCCAAATGGCCAAACGAGCTGCCCCTTTTGTGCCAATCTCTCATTTTCATGGCTTTAAAAAAGAGCAATATGTCTAGGTATATTACGTACAAGGTGTGTAGATTATCATTACAGTTGAGTGTGTCATGTGGGATTGATCCGCCGCATTGTTTTGTTTCTTCAAATTGGGACAGCAGACGGTGGGGGCATGTACGACGCTGCAAATGTTCTCGGTCAACAGATGACGATTGGGTTCGTCTGAGTCTTCCACGTAGCATGCCACATATCTGCAAAGCGTATTCATGGATGGTGTAAATTATGCACTTGAAAAAAATACCATAATAGCTTACCAGAACGGGGGGGCACGTCGCTTCTCCCTTTCGTTGCGTCTTCTCCTTTCTGAGGTGTGAATGGCGGTCATGCTGGCCGTGCTGGCCAACCGAGAGCAACCCATTCACAATCCACCCGTTCCGCTTCGTTTTGATGTTCCCTTTTGTCGAAGCGCGGCAGTGATGCCACGTATTACGAACGTGTGTGCACCGTTTGAGCAGTCTGCCAATCCGCTTAGTGAGGTTGTTTTTTTTTTCCTCGCCATATTTTACCCTGAATCGCGTGTACTCATGGAAGAGGTATTTCAATTCTTTCGCGAGATAGCGGTCTACACTGCGCAGCAGCCGTGATGTTTCTCCCTGTGTGTGTTTTTTTCTTTCCGTTTGGTGGTTTTTCTCAGCGGAGGTTCCTTTCCTTTCATCGCTTCCCCCAACGGGCGAATCATCCTTCCCTCCACTGCACCCCTCCAGCTGGAGCGGAAGGATTACACTGCAGACCACCTCGAGGAAAAAGAAGTTACAGTTGCATCGGCAGTACAGGGCGTTCCTCAGCCCATTGGAATAAAAATGAATGTAAAATTTTTCGCTATATAATTTGTCCAGCAGGTGGATCATCTGTCTGGAAAGAATTTTATATTTTTTCATTTCGCTTTTCAATTTTGTGTGCAACATTTGCGGAGTAACTTTTCTGACCTGTTCATAATTTTTTTTTTTTTTTTTTTCCCCTCCCCTTTCAAAGAGGAGAAACTCGAGGTATGTGCTTTTGTGGTGGGAAGAACGGCATTTCTCGGGGGGGTAACTGCCACAGTGGTGATTGCCAGCCACCCCCCACCGCGCATCACTGCACAGCTCGTGCCCCCTGACCGAGTCGAAACTGTACGTGAACAGGTTGGTCCGTACGACGACGCAGTAGCAGCGCCTTAGGCAGTCCACCAGGGAGAGATACACATGTTGCAGATGAACGAGAAGGAACGAATTATGCACAGCGTAGTAGTAGGCATTTTTCCTAACAACTGTGTGAAACCGTTTCTCTATCATTTTGCTAATTGGGGTGTTCCTCCTACGACTGTTCTTCCCCCCCACGCACAGAAAGTTAAGAAGCTGATTGAATGTGCAAATGTGCGATGTGGCCATGTAGTTGTGCGACTTGATCTGCAAAATGTCATCAAAAAATTGGAAAGTATCCTTCACGTATTTTAAAATTTGCTCACTTGTACATGCATGTTTTTTTTTTTTTTTTTTTTTTTGTGTTAAACTTGGGGACACTTTGGATGGTAGACCCTCGGTGGGCATCCCCTTGCGGTTGGTTGAAACCCCCATTCGACTTAAACTTTGACTAGCCTTTTTTCGCCTCCGTTTTTTCACCACTTGGTGGCCCCTCTTGAGGCACATCTCCACGTATAGGTATAGGAGGGCATTCTTCATATTCCAGATATGTTGACACTTGGCGTCCAGCTTGGCTAACTCGTTGACGAAGCGGTTCACCCGATCGTGTAAGTGGAAGCTCCTCCTTTCCCTCAGCAGACTCACCAAACGGTAGTAGTGGTTGTAGCCGTTGGTGTTGCATAGCAGGGATATGCATACGCAGGTTAGGGAGAAGAGTGCGTCTTGGCTGGGGAGACGCTTACATAGACGTACGTGGTTCAGTCCATTTTGGTTAGGCCCCCCTTCTTCTGAGGGCCCCTCCATTGCGGTGCCCAAGTTGGCGCACTTTCTCCTTCCCGTGTCAGATCTCCAACCGCTCCCCTCCCTGTGGTTCACTTTGTGGAGCAGTTTCCAGAGGGGCGCATTCTTTAACCGTTCGCGTTTTTCCTTGGCCGAGCGTTTTTTTTCCTCCCCCGCGAGTTCGCCTGACCCGTTCAGGCAATTGGGGCGTTTCTCCCCATTCTCCCTGTTTGCACTTTTTTGCCAATTTGCACACACCTCGCTGAGGTAGCGAAGCGACTTTTTGCACAAAATTAAAACTCTTTTTTTGCCCCCTCCTGTGTGTAACTCATTGGCGCCCTCTCGGATGAGTTGCACGTGGCACAGACCAGTGAGGAGAAACTTGCGTGCTGAGCGGAGCCTCAACTTGTTAAATCGCCTCCTCCTCAGTTGCTCATAAAAGGATTTGAAGTCGTCGGGGATTTTTGTTATTTTTTTTTTTTTTTTTTTTTTCCCTCTTCTGTCCGCCTTCATTACAAATTGGGAACGACGTCCCCCTACGTGGCGGCTTCTCCCCTTCCATGGGTCCCTCTTTGTGAAGAGGAAAAAAAACAAAATGAGGAAGAGCAGTTTGTCCTTCCTTTCGATAACTCCATTTTCGCGATGAAGGAGTGATATGACGTACGAGGCGAGTTCACCAAAATGCTTCTTCTCCGTTCCCCTCCCATTCGCATACAAGAGATGTAAACTTTTTAAAACGTAGACATTCCACCGGCTGCCGTTTTCACTTGCGCGTCCGCTATTTTTGCTCAAGTGGGGTTGTTCCTGGTGCAGCACAGCTGTTTGGGGAATTTTCGCCACTTCCTCCCGCAGCACAACTGTTTGGAGAAACTTCGCCAGCTCCTCATCAGCGTCCACCCCCCCGAAATGAATAACCTTCGAGTGAAACAAATTACTCACACGGAGCTCCTCACACGAGCAAATTTCTATCCCATAATGTGTGCCCGCTTGGTCAAAGAATAGGCTACTGAGCCGTTTTACCACGTAGTAGGCCAAGGCTCCCTCTAAAATGCGGACCGATGTTATCCTTTTCTCGCTCGCTAACAAGAAGGATGCGAGTGTTACCATCCCGGGGTCCTCGTTTTAAATGAATGGGGTGGCTGGGGGGACTCACCAACTCGGGTGGGCATAGTAAAAACAGGAGGAAAAAAAAAAAAAAAAAAAATTGGCTACGTATTTTGCTGCCTTGTCATTACATTTGCGTTCCTTATAGGAGGGGGAAAGGGGGAGTCATAATGCCACATTGAAAATTCGCACTTTGGAAAAAACTTGACGCGGGTTGCTCATCTGGTTTGGAGCGGCAAAGGGGAGTGGGAAATGCTCAGAAGGGGGTGTCCCATCTGTGTACTTTTTGGAAGCAGCGGGGTTGGTCGCGGCGCAGTAGGGCGCTGCGGAATGCGCTCGAAAAGGAGGCTGATTTTGTCCGGCAAGTTGGGGATACATGCAGAGCAGCGGCATATGCGGAATACGCAACGTGCGCGGTGTAACGGGGCGGGGGGATAGCCAAGTCAAACGTCACGTTGGAAGTTTTTCGGGGGTGGGGTCTCCCTTTTGTGAACAGGTAATCTGCGTATGAAATGTTTTTTTTCCTTTTCTCTGTTTATCATCGCGCTGACGCATGGTTGGCAAAATGGCAACATTTTTCTGGCCCTTCCATTTGGGGTGGGCAACAGGGGTGGTGTCCGCAAAGGAGAGTTGGTGCCATCTGGTGGGCGCATCGGTTGGTTTGCGGGCAGGCTGGCAGGCTGGTCAGTCCACCCACATGTTGCGGTGTGACTGCCACGATGTTTCGCCTGGTCCAGCGGCACGCTGCCGACTGATCACTTTGGCGACTGCTCAGTTTGCTCACTCAGTTGACTGATCACGCTGATGACTGCCCACTTTTCCCACTTTGCCGCCGCCCTGGCTGCACCCCCTTGGACCCCCACACGCCGCCTCGACAGATCAACCCGCACCAGTCCAGCGGGGGGCATTTTATTTTGGCACCCCTCTGATGGTTGTGATGCGCGCTGATTATACAACACCGGATGGAGGAATGTGCAGGGATGGCCCTCTTGAATCCTTCACCAAAGTAGGTTTCTAATAGCGCGTTCATTTTGGTGAGTCAATCTGTTCGCTGTTGTGGGTATATATAGTTGCATGGAATGGTGAGGTGGTCAGGAAAAAAAAATAAAATGAAAAAAGGCGCGTGACAAAGTGCCTTGCGATGATGTGCAGCATGGCACGAGTGAACAATGGGTGGTGAGAAAACGGAGCAGCAGGATGCGCAAGGTGGCTCAGTAGACGTGGTAAATTTGCCTGGCCCAAAAATTGATACATCGCTCTGCCCACTTCTGTGGTGGCGCTGAAAGGGGGGGATGCACTTGAGGGGACCAAATTGAAAGTTTGCTTTGGAAAAAAGGATATATAAACGAAATGCAGAAAATGAAGTAGAAAAAAAAAAAAAAAAAAAAACACGTGCATATGTATTTTTTGCAAACATGCCTACCACCTGCCATCACGAATGTAACCAAACTGCGATGAAGAAGTGCATCTTACTTAAGGGTGGCACCCTGTTGTAGACCACTAAAGGGATGTAGTTCTTTTTTTTTTTTTCCTCCTCACAATTTTGTGTCAACTTTCCCATAAAATGTGAATGACCAAGGGTTCACCTGAGTGACTGTAGATCTTGCTATATAGACAATACTTCATGTGAAAAAAAAAAAAAAAAAAAAACGCAGTGAAATGTGCTGAACGGTGAAACGAAGAGTGTTTCACATTTTAATCTATACGTAGTTAAGAGCTACCATCCCTAAATAGAAGAACAAACGGGGGAGATTTTCATCCCGAGGAAAAATACCCCAGGGGAAGAAATACACCCAACATGAAGCCCTCTCTCCTCTGGATGACCCTCCTCTCCTGGCTATACTGTACCAATGGTTAAGATCGAATCTGTGCTCGTCGAATGGTGCACGCGAATGCTGCTACCCGTGGGGGGGAAGCAGAACTGCGCTAATTTTTGGCGGTGAATTGGGGGCCATTTTGACGAATTGGGGCCCATTTGATGGTGATATGAGCCGCATTTCGATAGTGAATACTTTTAATTTATTTTTTTTTTTCACCACAAAAGTGACGTTAATTAATCTGTGTAATGTGGAAACGTGCATACGTGACTGGTGGGGGGAAACAAAAAAAAAAAAAAAAAAAAAAATCGCAGTGCAGTGTACAGCAGTGTAATGTACTGCGGTGTAATGTACTGCGGTGTGCTGCGCCATGGGGAGGGCACATTCGCCCGTAAGCGCACACGTCTGCTCGCGTCTCGCCAGCGCTGTCATATACCCTCACGAGCGAGAACACACAACCTGCTTGGCCTTCCCGCAGGCGCGGAAGTTGCTGATAGAGCCTCGAAAAAGAAGTTGAAGTTGCTTAACCCACTCGGTAAGCCCATAAGGGGCTGAGCAGAATGGCGAGGCCGCCTCTTGACACGGGGAGGGAGCGCGAGGTGTCGTCCGTCTGTGCACTGTTGTACCCACTGGTGTACCCATTTGTGTGCCGATTGGTGTGCCAATTTACCCTCCTCCATCTCGTTTCACCCCCCTTTGCCTTCCCCGAAGGGAACCTATTTTTAGGGCTGAGGAAACGAAGAAGAAGCAGCAGGACGCACACCTCCAGTTGCAGTGAATCAGTCGACAGCTCCCATGCAGACTCGGAAGATGAAGACAACAACTATTACGGCACCAGTCTCTACGACTCCGATTTTGACATAGAAGATAGCGAAACTGAAAATAACTCAACGACCAAATCTAATTTAAGCTCCCCCTCAACGGAAGAACCCCCAGATAGTCCCTACAAGACGGGGTTCCTGTTACAAGCTACTCTCCCACCATTAGAGGAGGGGCAATTTCATAGAGCAGATGAACAGGACAGTGATGAAAACTTGTCAGGTCAAGGCCCAACGGAAGATAACACAGACGCCGCTTTACTAAGAGGGAGCATACAGACCAACCCATTTGTTACTCCCCCCTCGTCGCCCCCCAAAGATGAACCACCTGTATTTCTCAGGCGGAAAGATAACACTAGAAGGAGCCAACTGAAAACAGACACTCTTAAAAGATGGTCTTTACAATTCTTAAGAGGCGTTTCTCCTTTTAGACACAGCATGCATGGAACGAGTAACAGTCATGGTAACCATCATAATGGTTGTGGCGGACCAAGTGCAGATGCTAACGTAGGGGAGGGAACTTCCCATGAAGAGGCTTCCCCAAAAAAAGAGCCAAAAATGGAGGACTGGGAGAAGTATAAAGCAGGGGGGATATTTGATATGACCGAAGAAGATATAAAAGCGTTTGTCACTCTTCCTCGAAAGGCGAAGAGTTTAGAGACCATGCTTGAGGCGGGGATGAGTTTAGAGGACGAAAATGGAGAAGCAAACAGAGGAGAAGAAGAAGGAGGAGAAGCGGACGGAGAAGACGAAGCGGAGGATGAAAATGACAACTCGGTAAAAGGAATATACCTATCATGCCTTGAAGATTTAACAAGTGATACGCAAACGAGTGTAGTTGGGGGGAGAAAGAACGAGGGAAAAGCTGTTGAGGAGGCGAGCGATTACGTACGTATCTACAGTGGAGATCATGCCAGTGAGAAGAAACCTGAACTGACGCGGCTAAAGGAACTTCTTGCAAAGTATGAACAGAAGAAGGAGGAAATAAAACAAAAGAGGTTACGTCGCAAGCGTTCTGCGTGCCGATTCAATAATGATTGCGAATCGCATGCCGACATTTCCAACGAAGAGAACTACACGAATATGAAAGACACGACGATGGAAGTAAATAACCTATTAGATAATGTTAGTTTAGTTTCACTGCCCATTGAATTCATCGACCAGTGAAACTAGCATATGGAGTGAGGCGTCTGCCAGGTTGCACATGTGCAGAAGAGGGTATCAAATTGGGGGGCGCAAAAAGAAAAAAAAAAAAATACACTAAATTGAACTAAATTAAACTAAACTAAGAGGAGACCACATTAATGGAGTGGGCCAACGGGGAGGAAGACCCCAATCGAAGCCACCACGCCGAAAGAGCCATTTGTGAAGAGTCCCCTTCTTCCCCCCAATATAGTGGACCAAAATATTTACCAAGTTTTCCCCCCCAGGAGAAATAACACATATGCAGCGAAAGCGTACACAATTTTATGAACATGTTGTGACGGAATACCCGTCTCTCCATAAAAAGAAAACTTCCCTTTTTTAACATTTGACGTTTCCATAATGATGAAGAGTTTGATAGAGAAGCGGGGGAATTTTCACCCCCGGCGGTTGCCTAAGTGCCGCAGCACACACAAGTGTTGTAAAAAACGCTTGAGATTTTTGTTCTTCTATTTTTTAAAGCATACTTAAAGAAAAATTTATTTGGGGCAGTGCTAGCTAGCTACATAAGCTAGCTATTTTTTTTTTTTTTTTTTGCATTTGTCTGACTGTTCATAATTTTTTTTAATTTTGAGGTGATTATTTAACCACGCTGTGGAGCTAGCCGATTACTCCTTTGTACACATGTACCCTCCCCGGCGTGTATTTTATTTTCCTCATTTTTTAGCCCTTAACCCACGTACGTATTGTCTGCGCAGTTGCTCGTAAGTGCTTCGATTCGCCCGTCTTGCCTGTGATAAATTTTGACTGAACTAACCCAAGTGACGCTTAAAATTTTTGCCATTTCCGCATGACGGACGTGCACAGAATGGGGTTGCAGCGCACCACGGAAGAGTGGATTGGCGTGGTACTTTTTTCTTTTGCGCGCTTGCGGAACGGATATTGTGACTTGTCCACAAGTTTGCATCATGATGAAGCGCGCCGTTGTATGGTTGGCGCGGGTTTTTTATTGCCCCTCTTTTCACGTTAATTTAGTTTTCGCTTTTTTGAATGCGGCTTAAGCTGTTGACCGTTGCGCGGTGTTTCAACTTGCGCAAGCGAGCGGGCTGCATGGAGGCATAAAATAGTACAAACCGCTTCACAGAATGGTTATTCTCTTAGTTTTCCGAGGTGTGTGAACACATGACGTGGGTAGCTCCCCCCTTGGGTATGACTACTTTCGCTCAACAGAGCAGCTTGTGTTTACACCCCCTCTCCCCCGCTGCAACGTTTTTGACGTTCCTTATTTAGAGCCCATTAAACGCATAAAATTTTGTAGCAACACCGGCAAGGTGGAAAAGAAGGGTGAACAGATAGCGCAAAAAAAAGTGTGAACATATAGCGCAAAAAAAAAAGTATGACCAGGAAACGCGAAAAAAAAAAGTATGAACAGGTAATGCGAAAAAAATGATTTTTTATGTGCTTGGTTATCCATGCACATTCTGGTAGCCTTTTTTTTTTTTTCTTTTCAATTCCCCCTTGGTTCACGCTTTTGTAAAAATGACATCATCCTTATTATGTAGCCAATAAAGGGGCGAGCTGCACATACGGAAGAAAATGTTGTAGAGGGGGTGATGTGCCATCCTTCTTGTAGCTACTTACAAAAAGTGGACGAAATAAGAAAAAAAAAAAGGGGTGAATTTACCTTACCAGTTAACCTCAGTTCAATTGTCCGCTACGCCACATGAAGTAACTTTTGCGGCTTCCACTTTTACACGTGTGTGGTGGGGCTAAACTGTTACATATTTGGCACATACATGGGCATAATGTGTGCAATCGGTTGATGCGCAGGATGGGCACAACATGTACCCCTTACGTACGCTATACGTATGTTCATATGATGGGGAGCCAAGCGAGCACTCCCTTTTACGAAAAAAAATGAAGAAGAACAGGTCTATTTTGCCGTTAGGATTTTTCCTTTTTGTCTATTTGGCTATTTGGCTTTTTTTTTTTTTTTCAAAAAATCGAGGTCCAAATGTTAACGCGTAGTAAAGAAAACACCTGAACAAATCTGAAATGCAGTAGAAAAAAAAAAAAAAAAAAAAAAATGAGGTAAATTGCGATATGTTAGGATAAGGACAGGTAATAAAACATGTGCACATGCTAGCTCCTTTTATTTTAAAGATTAAGTACCACCTTGTGGAAGTCCCCCTTTTTTTTTTTTTTTTTCTTCTTTCTTTTTGGGGTTTTTTTCAATGCAAACACATGCAGGTTTTGCACGAAGGGTAATTTGTTTACCTCCTGTCCTTCCGGTCATTTGCAGAATTAAAAAAATGAAGCCTCTTTTGACATGAAGTAATAGTGCCAGCACGTGCGTTGATGCGCGCCTTTGTGCACACGATAGGACATATCTGGGAATGTCCATATAGTAACGTACGTAGGGCTCACTGTAGCAGCTTGGCAGAATGAACATTAGTCAACATCCGACGGAATGGGAAGCACATCCATGCATCCCCTGGGGATGCATGCAGAAATAGGAAAAGGTTGCCACCCCTCAGGAGGTCTACATTTTCCGCATGCATTTTTTTATAATTATTTCCTCCCCAACTTTCGTTGTAGTGACAGCATTTAAGGGTGGTAAACCCTCCGAGCGTCATTTCTACGTGAGGAATTGCCAATCCATTTGCATGCTTTTGGAAGATAAAGAAATTCTGAACAGTTGCCCCTTTTTTCATAACCACAAAATTGCACACACGCAAAAGGGCTGCCAGCAAATATATAAAAAGGCTTAAAAAATGCTTAAAAAAAGTCTTAAAAAAATGTTTTAAAAAATGTTTAAACATTTGTGCTTTTTTTTTTTTTTTTTTACAACATTTATATTTTAAAATATATTTTTCGCATAATTTTTCATCTTAAGTCCTTTTAACATACTTATCGTAAAAACAACAAAACCTTTTTTTTGCGTGTTACATCCGTTCGAACAAGTTCTGTTCTTCTCGAATAAACCTGCATAAGGCAAACTCACAAACATCCAAAAAAATATACATATATATATTTATATACACGTGTATATATTATTAAGCGGCTTAAGTTAAGCAAGCAAAACAGCCAAAGGCCTACAAGTGTAAACAGCCTTCCTGCACACACGTATATACCAGAACAAGATGAAGAACTTCATTCTCTTGGCTGTTTCTTCCATCCTGTTGGTGGACTTGTTCCCCACGCACTGCGGGCACAATGTAGATCTGTCCAAGGCCATAAATTTAAATGGAGTAAACTTCAATAATGTAGACGCCAGTTCACTTGGCGCGGCACACGTAGGACAAAGTGCTAGCCGAGGCAGAGGACTTGGTGAGAACCCAGATGACGAGGAAGGAGATGCTAAAAAAAAAAAGGATGGAAAGAAAGCAGAACCAAAAAATCCACGTGAAAATAAGCTGAAACAACCAGGAGACAGAGCAGATGGACAGCCAGCAGGAGACAGAGCAGATGGACAGCCAGCAGGAGACAGAGCAGATGGACAGCCAGCAGGTGATAGAGCAGATGGACAACCAGCAGGAGATAGAGCAGCTGGACAGCCAGCAGGAGATAGAGCAGATGGACAGCCAGCAGGAGACAGAGCAGATGGACAGCCAGCAGGAGACAGAGCAGATGGACAGCCAGCAGGAGACAGAGCAGATGGACAGCCAGCAGGTGATAGAGCAGCTGGACAACCAGCAGGTGATAGAGCAGCTGGACAGCCAGCAGGCGATAGAGCAGATGGACAGCCAGCAGGAGATAGAGCAGCTGGACAGCCAGCAGGCGATAGAGCAGATGGACAGCCAGCAGGAGATAGAGCAGCTGGACAACCAGCAGGAGATAGAGCAGATGGACAACCAGCAGGAGATAGAGCAGCTGGACAGCCAGCAGGAGATAGAGCAGCTGGACAGCCAGCAGGAGATAGAGCAGCTGGACAGGCAGCAGGAGATAGAGCAGCTGGACAGGCAGCAGGAGGAAACGCAGGAGGACAGGGACAAAATAATGAAGGTGCGAATGCCCCAAATGAAAAGTCTGTGAAAGAATACCTAGATAAAGTTAGAGCTACCGTTGGCACCGAATGGACTCCATGCAGTGTAACCTGTGGAGTGGGTGTAAGAGTCAGAAGAAGAGTTAATGCAGCTAACAAAAAACCAGAGGATCTTACTTTGAATGACCTTGAGACTGATGTTTGTACAATGGATAAGTGTGCTGGCATATTTAACGTTGTGAGTAATTCATTAGGGCTAGTCATATTGTTAGTCCTAGCATTATTCAATTAAGTAGCTGACATCCATTATTTTCGGCGTCCTCCACGGTGCATATTAAGTGTTTTGTGTTTTGTACATGCACATAAATACTTGCCCGTAGGGACATGATTTTTTTCCCTTTCTTATGAATGTTCCCTGCTGTTTGCACGTAACTGTATGTACGTGCGCGTAAGGCATAGTAAGTAACACCTCTTACACATTATGCGCTTACGCACAATCAGTTGTGCAATTCTAGAAAACACGATATGAGTATTTTTAAACACTTATCGTGACCAAAAAAACAAAAAAAACAGAAAAAACAGAAAAAACAGAAAAAACAAAAAAAAACAAAAAAAACAAAAAAAAACAAAAAAAACACATTTATATTAACTTTTCCTTTTTGATTGACCCTTTTTTGACGTATATTTTTTTTTTTTTTTTCGTATGTATTATATATACTGCTTAACGTAGAGAACTTAAATTTTGAGAATGTATTTTTTTTTAACAAGTTAAAAAAAGAACTGGTATTTTTGGGAAATTCAAAAATTTGCAAATTCAAAAGAGGCGAGTTAAAATTTGCGCCGTGGCAAACGGGGTGCGTGCGGGAGTCAGAGCAAAATGTGGGCATATAATAATCCCGAGGGGGGGAAATTTCCCCTTATGACACAGCCACTATTCGTTCTTGTGTATAAAGACATGATACGTGTACGTAAAACACTTTCACACCTTTCTCACAGTTTGTTTTAGCGAAAAATATGTATCTTTAAACAACCGCAAAGTGTGTGCAAACTGTGCCCAGCTTTTTGTGCGAAGCAGAGGGAAAGGAAATGCTAACCGCAGGTGTGTAGTGCAACTGCGTTTGTGCCTTTGCTGCTTGTTCTGGCGGGGAAACACGCATATACGTCCTTGTCGCATATTCTTGCCTTAGTTGAAAAGTTGCTATATATGAGTGAAAGGACATGTTTTTCCCCAAGGGAAATCAACCAGTTAGCCAAAATGGGGGCAAATTAACTGCTGTGTGTTAATGCAGAAAGTTTTTTTTTTTTTTTTTTTTTTCTTTCCAATTGGCATGACTTGTTCAGGCGCCATAAAGCTGTGCACACAAATTGGAGATGCGAATGGTGCGCCACATGGAATAGCACTCTGGTTAAATTTTAGGAACACCAACATGGTGAGCTATTTCGTAGGAACAAATTAAGGTATCATCGAATTGTGGCGGCGTGGTGATGTATGCTACTTCACGGTGCCACTGTAACTTTTCCAGTTCTGCAGTTGGGGGAAAGGGAAAAAAAAAAAAAAAAAAAAGAGAAACATACAATACAGCGAATTGAAATAAAGCCACTTGGCATAAAAAAATTATGAACATGAAATAATTTTTTTTTTTTTTTAAAATAATGTAAATTAGCTGTTTTGTACATGGTTCTAAGCAAAAACATCTGACCTCTGCATATATTTTTTTTTTTTTTTTTTTTTTTACAATGATAGTAAGAAACAGTTGTAAGATCCTCCTTCGCATGAATCGAAGCATAGTGAGGAGAAACCTAACGTTCTTTTCTTGCAATCAGGTTTCAAAAGCGAACTTCAGCAGTTCCCTTCAAGATAAGCAAAATGGAGGACCCGAGAAGAAGATAAGCAACGGCTCGGACGACTTTAAAGACTTTGAAAAGTCGGACGTGTACCAGGTTAACCCAGGGAGGGAAATGAGAGGGTGCGAATGAGATGGCACCTATGAGATGGTGCAATTTTCATTTTTAAAAATGATGCATCGTTTCCTATGTAAGCGCATTTTATTGGTGCCCAGCAGTTTGCCTCTATGCTAAATGACTCATGTCTGCTTTTAACCCTTTTTGCTCCCCCTCCGTAGACTCTGAAGGGAAAAATTAAGGAAATCCTTGAGAAGGAGAAAATTGTGCTGTTTATGAAGGGCACCCCGGAAAGTCCCCTGTGCGGGTTTAGCGCAAAGGTGAGTTTCATGTATCTGCCGTGGGGTGGTTTTGTCCAACTGACCCCAGTTTTTCCCACGTTTGAGAAACTTACATTATTGTTTTTTGGACTAATATGCACCCAGGAGAGGCACATTTTAGTATGCCCATTTTGTGCAGTGGCTAGCTTTATTATTTTTTTTTTATTTTTTTTTTTTTCCCCTTTCCCCTGCGCAGGTGGTCCACATACTGAATAGTATGAACGTGAAGGACTACGTATACATCGACGTGATGAAAAACAACAACTTGCGCGAGGCGATAAAGATTTACAGCAACTGGCCCTACATCCCCCACTTATACGTAAATAACAACTTCATCGGTGGCTACGACATCATCTCAGATTTGTACACCAGTGGAGAGCTACAGGGGCTGGTCAAGTAAGGCGTTTCAGACTTTCCCTGCTTCTCCTGTTTGTCGCATGAATGGGATGCACACAGGAAAGAGCGCTGTTTTTTTGTGGGTACATTCGGAGATGTACGCGTCGTTCGAAATGGGCATGCCCAGGAGGCAACCATGTGCATGCGGTGTGACTGCGGTGGGGGCCAGGCGAGTGTGCCTGCTTAACCTCCGCCACCCTTCGTAAACACTGATAAATTTAGCAGTTCGTTTCATACATTTCAAAAGAGTTTTTCGAAAAATGTTCCGTGCCGATCATCACTCCGCACATGCAGGGGGCACGAAGGCACACGTCGCACAGCGAGAATATGTACATGTATGGAAGCAGTGCGTAAATGCGCATACTCGCATGGGTATACTTGTGCATACTCGCAAGGGCGTATCTGAGCACCCTTAAGCGAGCATGTAGGCGGACCTATTCAGCTTCACAACTCCGCATATCCGTGTGCACCAAACACGCGATGCACCACCACCAAATGGATGAACTTCCCGAACAGGGCGATTTGATTCGTAGCAGTAATGAAGGTGTTTTCTCCTTTGGAGGAGACCGCAATATGCAGGGGGTGGGGTGGGGCGCTTAATAAACGGCTCCCTTCTTCTTCTTATCGGCTCCCATCTCAAACGTTTTGCACCTCTTCAGGGTTTGAAATCGTTTCTTCTTGCACTTTGTGCATTCCTGCGGGGGGAAAAAAAAAAAAAAATAATAATAAGCGCATTGGTAAATACCCCTTGCTGGTATGAGCACAACAACGCTGGTGTGCGCAGGTGCAGTGGAGAAGCACGCAAGGATCAGATAATCCTTTGGGGCAAAGGCGAGGCTACTAACGCTTTCCCCCCCTCTTACTGCTTACCAATTTGAGAACGATCTTTTTGGTAGTTTTGGCCTTCTTCTTAAAAACGGGCTTGGTTTGGCCTCCGAATCCCTTCTGCTTCATGTCGTATCTTCTTCTTCCCAAGGCCGACAATCTTTCCTTTCCCTTTTTGTACTGACTGACCTTGTGCATGGTATGCTTCTTGCATTTGTTGCTGCAGTAGGTTTTCCTCGTTTTGGGTACGTTCACCATTTTGCGCAAGCGACTCGGGCAACGTGAAAATGTAACTAGGAAGTAAGTAGCTATGCGGCTGCGTGGCTGCGCGGTTGACTGAGTAGCTGCGTGACTGCTTGACTGCGTAACAGCGTAACAATGTGAGGATACACAATGCGGCGCGTTTCGACTGCGGGTTAAATTCGCGACAGTTGGCGAAATGGTAAAAAAAAAAAAAAAAAAAAAGGAGGGGACTATATTGCTGGGTTGAATTAACTACTACTGCAAAATTTTCAGGAGTTGCAAAATTTGCCGGCACTGCATTTTTTTCGCTTGGTCAAAAGCGGAGCGCAAAATGGGGAAAAAAATTTCGAAAAGCTTACAAAGGAAGAGAAGAAGGGCAACGCAACAGCCGTATCGTTTCTGAGATATATGCCCCGTTTATATATGCTGCACAATTTTGACTTCATACGGCAATAATGCGTTATGCTCGCGTAGGCACTCGGCGCTTAAAGGCAATGTACCACTTTGCGCCTTGCGCCTATTCATTTTTGCCTCGGGGCGGTTGCGCGAACGGGCGGTGGCTTTCCCCATGGGGATCAAAGTGGCGCCAATTCGCAAAACACTCGGAGCGCGGTAAAATGACCCACTTGGGGGACAAAACGGTATTGCAGTTGAAGTGGAGATAACTTGCCATTTTGTGAAAGCCGTTTTGGAGAGCCCTTTTGTGAAAACCGTTCTGTAAAGCCATTTTGTGAAAACCCTTTTGAACGTTTTTCCCGAATAATTTCGCTCTCACTTGTGCTGCACAAAATTTAGCCTTCGCGCAAAAGGGGAGCAGGAATTTGGGAAGTGGGAAAATATGGGCAGTTTTTACAGCCCAAGGGGGGGAAAAGCGGCCTTTTCGTGGCTAGCTTTTTTTTTTTTTTTTTTTTTTTTTTTTTCCCCTTCAGGGTATCTCACTGCGAGGCGTTGCCGCGCGTACATATAAAAGGATGTACTTCTGCGAATATTTTCGCCTTCATATTGCGCACATGGTAGCATGTGACTTCCCTCCCACGTGAACAAAACAAATGTTGCTTACCAGTTGTGGCTGCTCTGTCTGCAGAGTTTGCGAAGGAACAAAAAAAAAAAAAAAAAAAAAGGGGAGGGGAAAGGGAAAGGGGAAAAACATATACAATATGGCACATACGTATGCACGGTTGATAAACATTTGCATGTATGCGTTTGCAAACTGGTAGCCTCCATGTGCGCGTTCCATCAACTCATCCTGCTGAAAAAAAACTTCACCCGGATGAAGAAGAGGTGCACCGAGTGGTGAACACGCCTGAGGAGTTTGAACCCTTCGGCGCTCTCTCCCGCAGCGACCAACTTGTGTATGTTTCGATACGTATCCTGTGGCAAAATGATGACCTTCTTTGGGGATTTCCCACTGGAGAGGATAACATCTTTGCTCTTGGAGCATACGTACGGATTGCAAAGGTACATGTTTATCAAAACGTTGTTAATTTTTTGGAAATCTTCACGTTCGTATTTTTGTAGCTGTCGGAAATATTCATTTTTGGCACTGACGTGTTTGTAATCGAAATGGAGTGATAGTTTGGCATGTCCATCTGGGTGATCTCCTCCAGGAGTAGTTTCGTCCACATCTTTTGTGGGTACTACCCCTCCTATGGAGTTGTCCCCCTCTACAGTGCCTTCTCCACTCATGTGAGCAACGTGATGGAGTGCAACACGCGGGCCACCTTTTCCCGTGTGAGCCAATTCCCCCTCGGCATCATGGTGGGCAATGAGCCACTGCTGCTCTGCAACCGCTTGGGTAATGTGTGCCTTAACAAACGAGTCGAAATTGAGCAAGATGTAATTTAACTTGTTTCTGAGGATTTGGTTTTCCTTCCTGAGCAGGAGGCCCCCCCGCACATGTTCGTTTAGCAGTTTGTTCAGCAGTTTGTTTAGCAGTTCGTGCAGCTTCTCACGGCCGATGGGGGAGATTTGTTTCTCCTCGAATGTGGATAGTACCTCTGTGATGCGTTTTTCCACGTGGTGCAAGTTTTGGTGGGTGCGTACGGGGGTGTCACCAGATGGGGGGTTTTCAACGGGGGTGCAGCCAGACGGGGGTTCCTCAAAGAGGGTGCAATCAGACGAGCTTTCTTCACAGTAAACGTTGCTCATCCGCTCCGCATCTTCACATGTGCTTCCCCCTACTGGGGTACGCTCATCCTTCCCTTCCGCGCCACGGAGTGACGGCACTTCGGTACCCACTAAGAGGCTTCCCACCTTGCCAAGGTCCCCTCTCGCGCGCTCCACATAGGGCAACACATAAAAAAGGAGACTCTTCCTGTTCTCTTCAGTCATGCACAGATGAGTTAAAGTGATAAATTTGGAGAGGCAGTTGGCCAAGTCTTCTTCCGCTGGTAGACCGAAGCATTTGAGAGTGCCCACAATGACGGATATTTTTTCCGCACACATGTTGACAAAATGGGGGAAAAAAAATTCTGACCTGTTCAGGCATTTTTCGATGTGCCAATTAATTATCGAAAATGAAAGGTAGAAGTTACAATTTGCAAGAGCCACAAAATTGGCATTCGTGATGTGCCTTTTGCACAGCAGGTAGAAGTAGCAGAGTTTGTTTAGCCCATGCAGGAGTTGCTTCATCTGGAGGTTACGCGACATTTCTGTGGCGTCGTTTGAGCAGTTCTCCAGGAGGGTCCGAAAAAAGGGGAAAACCTTCTCAACGGATTTTTCGCTTTCCCCTTCTACGCCGTTCCTTTCGGAGTCGTTCCTTTTTGCACCGTTCCTTTCTGCGCCGTTCCCTTCTGCGTCTTTCCTTCCCGCTTGGTTAATTTCCCCTTTGAAGATTTTCACCAAATTGTGGAGGGTGATATACTCCAGGTAGATTTGCCCCTCACCTGGTTGGCTCCCCCAATGTGACGATTCGTTCCTCTTTGCGAAATGCGAAAGAGTCATTTTTTTCACTTCGCTGTTGCTCTGCAGGTAGACGTCATTGAGTAGGTAGGCCATGTAGGCGTTGGGCAGGTGGCTCCTCTCCAAACGGGTGGGCAAACCATAATTGGGGGCATGTAGAATTGCCTCGCTGGTCAGCAGACCGATGTTTTTATTTACCCTACTGATTAGTTTGGAGGCTTGGTCTGCATAGAGAGGCGCATCATTGGTGCACCCAACAGAGGGACCACAGTGGTGGTGAGCTTTCCTGCTGTCACTACTTCTTCTCCCACTCGTCAGCATCTGCCTAATGCTGCTGGAGAGGCAGAGGATTTTGAGAAAATGGTCTCCAAGAGATTCCCCCTCTTTTGTGATCCTATGGATGGCCTTGGGACCAAATTTTACGTTTTTTAAAAAGTTAAAAATGAAGTCCAGAAAGAGGAGGAGGTACATCTTTTGGCTAACTTCACTGCGATGGTCCTTACCCTTCTGGATGACGTCCTTTAAAAATTCTGCCCTTTGATTTATCAAGCTGGAGGGCTGCCCCCCCGAGCTGCCTTCCACATGCATCAGGGTGTTAATACCCTCGAGTATGAGCCCTACGTCATGGACATGGTTCCTCTTTTCCATGTACTTTATCTTTTTGGCAATTATGCTGAGCAGGGTGATGCTGTAATGTTGCAAGTAGGAGAATTTCTCGCCATCCTCCGGGGGGTTCAACTCCTTTTGGGCGCTCTTCGGGGGGGGACAAACGATATCTGCACAGCTCTGTCTTTCTTCCGCAGTACGTTCATCCGGTTCGCAGTTTTGCGGCGTGTCTACATTTCCATTCTGTTCATCACCTGATGGGGAGGCAGACCTGTGTACGGATAGCTCCCCTTTTTGGTAGTTCTCCTGGATGTACCCCCACGTAAAGGCCTCCTTCTGCATGTGAAGGGGGTTCCCACCTATGGTTGCAAAGAACGCAGGGTGACGGAGGTCTTCCCCCCCTGTTGGAGGAGACCCTACCCCATTTGACAGATATAGGAGTACCTCATTAATCACAGGAAGGAGACCAACCGAGAAGGCATAGCTATAGTGATGTCTGTGCTTGTCCACAAATTTAAACTGTGCATATAGCACTCGATTTATGAAGTCTATGTATTCCCCTTTGTTGTGTGTGAGGATTTGTAAAATGCTTAATACCTCCCAGTATACGGCACGGAAGGGAGCCTCGCTGCTTGGACCCTGTTGGGGAGGGCTATCCACCGTGTCCCCTTTTCTCTTCACCTTTCGTTGAAGCAGACTGTCAATGTGAGAGCATAACGTTTGGAGGATGAACTTTTCCACCCTGTTAAATGGGAAAGCTACTCTGGAAAGGCTACCCCCATGGGGGGCCTTTTTTTTTCTGACGATTTTTTGGTACACCCGGAGTAGAGCAGATAAGGCGAAAAAATCGATGCCTTGAATTTCTCTTTTCAAATGGAGAAGATCTTCATCATCACAAGGGGGGAATTTCCCTGAACAGGAATTTCTCCTCAGAGGTGCGCTTCCTTCTCTGCTATCTTCTCCCAGCTCTACACAGAGGAGGTACTCCTTCTCATTTATAACTGCTCTGGTTTGGAGCATCCCACTGCTGGAGGGGGTTCCCCTTTGTCTACTGGCCGCTAATCCATTTTGCACCACTCGGGTATTTATGCTATCAATTAGGGAGAGGAGACTCTTCAGCGAGGTGAATGTGTCCCTGTTCATGTGAACAATGTCTACGACATCCTTCCGATGGTGCAGAATTTCTCTCCTCCCTGGAGTACTACTCCCAGGAAAGTTTATCTTTTCATTGCGGTTGTGAAGGGCCCCCTTCTGTCCACTTTCGTGGTCTCTTTCCACCATGTAATCTCTGAGCAAGCTATACGCTTTGCGGTTTGTTCGGGTGGGTCCGCTACTCATGCACGTGATGCATTTTGGGGCGATGGGAATTATCGAGGGCCCTACCGCTGTGCTGATTACCCTATGGGAGTTACGTTTTTCTCTGCCGATGATGACCTTGCGGTATGCATATTTCGAAAGCTTTTGCATATTTCGTTCATTTTAGTTTTTTCTCCTTTTTGTAAAAGCGCATCCATGCTGTGAGCAGTACAGGGGGAAAGCCGCTCAGGTTGGAAAACCTTCCCCTGAGTGTGAATTTCCCAAAAGAGGGTGCTATGTGAGGCGGGTCTGCTTTCACTACCAAATGAGGATGCAAAAATGGAAACAAATTTCTAATGTAGAGGGGCGGTGGGGTCTGCAGATAGCAGCACAAGCTTGGTTGAAAGTTTCGTTACAATTGCGTGTGCCCCTTGACTGAGAAACGGCCACCTTTTCGTCTCGTACGTGGAAGCCTCCCCACACGCGTTAGCAACCTTGGTTAGGGGTGCGACCTAGTTTGTTCGAGCTTGATCGCACGAGCACTGCTTCTCGGCCTCCCCTGTGTCACATGCTATTTTGCACATTTTTTCCCCGCATTTTCGTTTTCACATGGCTGAAGCATGCAGTCGTTTGGGTGATGCTTACAGTGGAATGGTTTGCCAGTTCGCGCAGTGCGCTCATCGTTTGTTATGGCATATTGTGTTGTGTTACGTTACGTTATGATTTGCTATGATTTGTTTTGCTTCATTTTTATTTATTTTTTTTTTTTACGGCTATCCATGTTCCACTGGGCGGATGACGTGCATGTAGAACTGCCAAAGCGTATGGCTTTCCCGCTTCGTTAAATTTCTCCCGTTTGTGTGCTTTTGAGAAGGCTCCTTTTGGAGGCTAAATCGCACAGCGGGGGGACCCACTTACGGGGGTGTCACAATTCGAGGCAAACCGTGGAGAGGCTGGCTTCACTTGAATTTGTGACTCGTTCGCTTTAAGAACACTGAGTGGGGGAATATGCCCCTACACGCACGCGTTTTTATGTACACGGGGAAAGCATACTCCTCACGCGAAATCGCAATGAAGTTTTTTTTCTCCCCACTTAATAAATGTAAAATGAGGAGGAAAACAACAACCCAGTTGGTGTAAATTTGAGGACACGACCTGATCAGGCCATTACGCTTAGCCCGTTTATACGGTTCCACAGAAGGAGAGTTGGCATAAAGCCGCACAATTTTTAAAACATTCCCGCGTGATGTGTTGTGGGAAGAAGGAGTCTACTCCCCTCATCCTAAGGCGCGGCAAAATATAGCATGTATTTCTTCGCGTAAAGACGTGTGTGTGCATTTTCGTAAATGTACTATGGGGAGAATAACCGCGTTTACAATTTTCACTTTTTTTATGAACAAAAAAAAAAAAAAAAAAAAAAATAGCTAGCTAGATAGCTATCTGTGCCAATTTTGGGAATAGTTACTCCTGTCCGTTCAGGCAATTTTGAATCGAAATTAATTTGGAAAAATGGAAAAGGAGAAGAACATTAAAGAGGTAAACATTTGTGAGAGTGTGCGTTGGTATTGCTCAGGAGTTTCCCATTTTTTTGATGAGCGCTTTTATGGCAAACTGGGTTGTTAGTTGCAGCTTGTGACAGGTCACCACCCGCGCGGCGAGAAACCACAACATGTGCTGCACCAGTGTGTGTAAATTTGCGATGGAATTTTTTTTTCCCCCAAATGGGCTGAAAAAAGTTGCCCCAAAAGTGGCAAAGAGGGATACAAACTGGTGCTATTTATATTGGCCTTCTTGCCAAATTGTGAATCTACAAGTGGAGCAGTACCTGTAGTTGTAATGTACCATTTTTTTTTTTTTTTTTACCCTCAAAAAGATGGCATGCTCTGTTTGGTATACTCTTTGCGGCTGTAAGAGATGCCCGCAACGTCGTGGTAGGGACACCCCCCATTTGTGCATAACACTTTGCTATTTTTAGCCTCGTACAATTTGGCTGGCCTGGCTACAATACCTAGGGTGGTGTTTCTTTCCCACGTATTTGTTTTTCATTTCAGTTCGGCACGACGCACAGGTGTATGTATTCTCCCCTCCAGCCGTTGCCACTTGAACCACTGTCGGAGTTGAAAAAGAATTTTGGGAACGTTCAGCTGGATTTATATTGCGACAATTTCTAGGCCACTTAAGCGACGTGCGCAGTGGTATGCCTCGCGGAAAGGTGATGTTTAATCAAACTGGGGGAAGGGCAACACTGCTTTAAAATGACAACGTGTTAATCTGCGTACGGGGAAAATTCAGCGATGTAACTTGCACTTGCCCACTTGTTCGTACGCAGTGGGGCATACATTTGGGCATACCTTTGTGGATGCATTTCTTTCCCCCGCGGTGGAGGCACGCATTTTCAAAAGGAGCAAGTGGCAATTTTTCTCAAAGTGGCGCTTTAAAAAATTTGCGATTTTTTTTTTTTTTTTTGGCAGCTAAAGTGAGGAAATTTGCATGGAGAGAACACCCATTTGGCAGCTTTTCCTGGAAGAGCAGTTTATGCTATTATATACTGCAGAGCATACGTCCCTTGCCATTTTACCAAAGAAGGCATTGCGCCAAATTTCAAAAGGCT
This sequence comes from Plasmodium vivax, assembly GCF_000002415.2. Classification (NCBI taxonomy): domain Eukaryota; phylum Apicomplexa; class Aconoidasida; order Haemosporida; family Plasmodiidae; genus Plasmodium; species Plasmodium vivax. The sequence continues at coordinate 1,549,647 of NC_009913.1, forward strand.
AAAGCGTCGACGCGTGAGGCAATTTATTTTTGGAGCAATGGGTAACTTACATAATTTGCTTCACATGAAAAATGTATTCCAATTTATGTACGTACATAAATAGCACCATATACTGCGCATGCGTAGTGGCAATGTTTTTTTTTTTTTTTTTTTTTTTGGATTTCCCTAGTTTGGACCAATTTCGAGAGATTAAGCAGCAAAAAATATTTTTTTTGATGAGAAAAAGCAGTTCACTTTCGAATTGAGAGAGGCACCTTTGTGAAGCGGCGATCGCACTTGTAGAGAGAGGCGAGCAGTTACCCGCGCGCGCTGGTACGCAACGTTTCGAGGTTTACATGTACAGTATGTATAGCATTACCCGTATGTACAGCATGTATAGCATTACCCGTATGTACAGCATGTATATTATTTACGCCCCATAGCACTTATTTGTATCCATTTGTTCGAGCAGCTCTTTTCAGCCAACGCCTGGCGCATTTTTCGCCTTTTGCGAAGTTTGAATGCCCGCAACGGGGCAGGTTGCAACCCCAGCCGTACCCCTCATACATATGATCTAAACATATCGAGTTTCAGTTTGGCCATTTTGTTTTGCCCCACTTTTAACTTGAAATAGTGACCCCTCTCCAGCTGTGCACCAAAATGACGAGGGCGCACTCTGTGAGAGGGTGACACGACAGCGTAGAGTAGTACATTTTGCATTACCAAAAAAATAAGAAAAAAAAGTAAAGCAAAATAGTGAGGATTTGGTGAGTGAGGAAGTGTGGCTCGGAATAGGAGTAAGGAGAATAAGGTCAGGTGATTGTCTCCCTTCCCCCACATGCGTGAAAGCGTGATAGAGAACGCCGCCACGCAAGAGGTACCTGCCAAAGGGGCGATTATGAGGTGAACGCCCCCGAGGAGCGAGCTTTTACCACGCAGTGTGCTTCGGTTCGACTGGGTGCAGCTCGCCTGCAGTGCGGCGCTCTCCATAGGCACGCGCGTGCATGTGCATGTGCACATATACACATATAGATATACCGAGCGAAGGTCTCAGTTGCGCCATTCTGGCGAGAGGCACGGAGAGAGGCCTCCCGTCCCAACCCCTCCCAACGGCAGAGAATGAAAAAGCTGCTCTACAGGACCGAGGAAGAAACGGTCGTCTACGACAACGTGTTGGAGGGGCTGTACTCCCTGTACAAAACATACATCCTGGAATTGGAGAATGAGTTCAACTACTACCATTTTTACAAGCCGCTTTTAACGAGCGGGGATTTCCTGTCCAAGCCGATGATCCTGCTGCTTGGCCAGTATTCAACAGGGAAGACGACCTTTATAAAGCACCTCATAGAGAAGGAGTACTGCGGAATGAGAATAGGACCAGAGCCCACGACGGATAAGTTCGTAGCAGTGATGTATAATGAGAAGGAGCAACTCATTCCAGGGAATGCCCTCGTCAGTGATATAACGAAGCCATTTTCTCAGCTGGAAAGTTTTGGCAACAGCTTCCTCTCCAAATTGGAGTGTTCCAACACGTGTAGCGATGTGTTGAAATCGCTAACGATAATTGACACCCCTGGTGTGCTGAGCGGAATAAAGCAAATCAGTAGGGGCTACGATTTCGAGAAGGTTATATACTGGTTCGCCCAGAGAGTAGACTTAATACTCCTCATCTTTGACGCGCACAAATTGGACATCTCAGATGAGTTTAGAAGATGCATACAAGCGATAAAGGGACAAGATTCGAAGATACGAATTATTCTAAATAAGGCAGACACGATTAACACGCAGCAGCTGATGAGGGTGTACGGGTCGTTGATGTGGTCCCTAGGGATTGTAATCAACACCCCGGAAGTGAATAGAGTGTATATAGGCTCCTTTTGGGATAGGAAGCTAATGCATGATGAGAATAGAAACATTTTCGAAGAAGAAGCGTCCGATTTGTATAAGGAGTTGTCGAAGATTCCCAGAAACTCCACGATGATTCGGTTGAACGATTTTATTAAAAGGTGTAGAACGTTGAAGGTCCACATTTATTTGCTGTCCCATTTGAGGAAAAAGCTACCCTACTTTAGGAAAAACTACATTAAGAATAAGCTAATAAAAACTTTGGATAAGGTATACGAAGAAGTGGCGAAGGATTACAACTTACCTCTGGGTGATTTCCCCAATGTTCAATTCATGAGAGAGAAGCTACACGATATTGACTGGTTAAGCATTCCAAAGCTGGACTTGAAAAAGATCGAGCGAATTAATAAAGTGTTAAATGTGCATATCCCCCAACTGCTAGAAATGATCCCCAAAGAATCCTTTAACATTGAGCAGTCCAGATATGAAACCCAGGAAGGCACCATCGTTGAGAATAAGTTGACTCCCTTTTTGGAGCTGACCTCTGGAGAAATTCCCATGTGGGTGAAACAGAAGTATTTGTTAAGTCCCATTGACACTTCGAAATATTCGGACGATTTTTACAAACTGGGGCCCAACGATTTTGGAAAGCTGTCTGGCGAGCAGGTGAAGCCTGACTTGATCAAGAGCAAGTTGCCCAGCTCCGTGTTGCACAAAATTTGGAACCTCGCCGACATCACCAAGGATGGCTACCTGGACTTGTTCGAGTACTCCCTCGCCCGGCACTTCATCGAGATGAAGGCGGAGGGCTTTGATTTGCCCTCCAAGGTCCCCAAGGATATAATAAACGCGCACGAGTATTGAGAGAGCGCGGCGAAAGCGGCGAGCGAGCGAGCGTAGCGGTTAGGGCATAGCTGTTAGTGCATAGCGGATAGTGTACCGATTAATGTACCGATTTGTGGACCGATTTGTGGACCGATTTGTGGACCGATTAGTGGACCGCCTAGCGTGGCGGCCAGGGCGACCCAACTCTGACGCGCCCATTCTTTGCGAACCCCCCTATTCATTCCCCCATTTTTTAAGTATTTATGAAAACGTAACATTTGTCTTAATTCTTTTTTCACATTTTTCTCACGACAAGTAATACATTTGTTAAGCATTTTGAAGTGTTGGTAAATGGATTTATTATTTTTTTTTTTTCCCGCGTCCTCTACATAGCTAGCTAGCTAGCTGCATACCTACCTAACTGCCTACTTTTCTTTTTTTTTTTTTTCCCTGGGGACGCGGGAAGTGCGCGTGCGGGTGTGCAATGTGCCCATTCGTCCACCCCCCATGCATAAGCACACGGATAGACATATATATGTGTATACATATATATATGCAGATACATACACATTTATATACATATAGATGGGCCCTTTTACACATTGACCCCGCGCGCAGGGGGCACAGACGTATTTTTAATGATCAGCGCCCCCCCCCCTTTGTCTCTTATTAATTTTTCGTTCAGCTCACCTCCTGCGCCCTGTAACAGTGTCCTGCCTTTTTCGTTCCCATTTGTGAATGCGTATGTGCATATACACACATATGTATGTAGTACATTCATATATGTTCATATGCATGTCTGTACATACAGCTGAGCTTTTTTTTTTTTTTTTTGTTAATCGTGCAACGCAACTTAGAAAAAGCAACCCAATTCGTAATCGCGATGGTATTTTTGCTCGGCGAAGCGGAGCTGCGTTTGACGAGGTCTGCGGGGTTCTCCGCGATAGAGTGGCCTCCCCGGTTGGGGGCAGAAGGACGGGGCGGAGACTCACGCAGAAATAATTAAAACGTTCTTGGTGTCCAAAAAGTGGACGAAAAAATGCGAACATGTGTGCGCACGGAAAAGGAAAGAAAGCAAATGGCGCAGGGGGAAAGCGGTTGGACAGGAGCGGCTGGGCAAAACCGCCAAGACGAAGCCGCCAGGACAAGGACAACAAAGCGGAACAAAACAATTCTGACAAAAGCGCACCCCCTTGGGGGGAAAACCCACCTCCCACGCGGAACATTCCCAACTGTTATGGGTAGGTCCCCAGTTCAGCAGTGCATTTTTGCTAAATGGCGCCGTTGGAGGGGTGTGTGTGGAGGTGCTTACGGGGGTATAATATGCGCACATATGTCTGTACATGTGCACATGCGCACGCAGTTACAGGGCGATCAGTTCAACTCGCCGTGCGGGGAGACCTGGCCAAGGGCCGAAATGGGGGGGTAAGCACCGCCGAGTTCGCTGTCACATGGGTGGGTAAAGCCCATGGAGTTGCTCCCGTTAAACATATCGTTTTGATCTTGAGGAGAGAGCATGGCAGTGTTAAAGTTGGAAGGGTAGGCCGCCTGACTGGTGACATGTTGCGTTCTGTACATCTGGTTGAGGGCCGCATTTCCGTGAATGGAAGCACCATTGTGCATCGTTCCATTTGGGTAATGATAAGTGGGTTGAGCGTTTAGGGGGTCATCATCTCTCAAGTGTGTAGTGTGGAGGACACTTTCAGAGGGAGAAACAAACTTGGCTCTCATGTGCTGATCCTGATTGGGGTTGACCTTACTGTGATGCTTATCATTATGTAGTAGCAGCTCGACAGATGGTTGGTTGGAGCCCTTGTTAATTTTCGTAGCGTTTTGCTTATTGTTCCAGTTGAAGGAGAAGCAATTCTTCGAGCTTCCCTTGGTGGATGCCGTGTCTATGTTATCTTCCTGGTAGTAGAGGGGCAGAAGAAATGGGTTGTTCATGGCGTCTTTCGGAATGGGGTGCTCAATGATGCGTTGCACATGTACAGGGACTGGAATTTCTTTATATCTGGCTTCAATTTTGGGGCATAGAAATTCTTGGACGATTTGGAGTTCAACCGGGACTGGCACATTCCTATCGACTAGCTTTTCAATAGGGAAGGTCCTATAATGTGCCATGGGGACTTCCACAGGTTTTGGTATGTGTCTGTACTGGGGGGAGACAATATTTCTGTATATATGCTGAACGTGGGGAACCTCCACAATTTTTTCAACGTGAAAAGGTCGGTCCACAATCTGTGTGTATGGGATATCTTTCTTCACCACCTCTGGGATGTACTCTGGGATTTCCTGAACCTTTTCAATGTTTATATTTTTTAATTCTATTTGTGGAATTTCTACGATTTTTTCTTGAATGACTTTTTTGGGCACTGGAATGATCCTCTCCTGCACCATGATTTTTGGCACTTGGATGATTTTCTCCTGGTATACGTATTGAGGGACTTCCACTATTTTGTCTACCACTTTGATTTGAGGGACCTCCACTATCTTTTCCTGGAAAATTGTCTTTGGGCATTTTTTGATTCTCTCGTGGATGACTGGCTTGGGCACGTGAATTAATTTTTCTTGCAGAATGACGTGCGGGACTTCTACGAGTTTTTCTATGTACTGCACTTGTGGCACTTCGATTATTTTTTCTTCAATTTCTGGCTTCATAATTTCCACTACTTTTTCTTGGACCAGCGGCTTGAGTATTCTGGCGTTCTGCGGGGGGCTTCCTCCTCCGCCGCCGCTCAGCATGCTGCCACTCAGCATGCTGCCACTCATCATGGGGCTCCCGCTCATCAGGCTGGCTTCTCCCCCCCCTTCCCTTCTCCCCGAGCCCTCCCCGCTGGCGAACAGGTTGCTCGCCACTTGGTAGTACTGCTCGTTCGCGTCCCTCTGCTTGGTCCGCTTTTCCCCCTGCTGGTCGCACAGGTGCTGCGCGTACCCCCTGCACTTGGACTCTCCACAGTTGTTCAGCATGTTGCGTTGGGCGGTGGGGGCTGCGGAAGGGACAAAGCGGTTCGGAAGGCGGCTAATCGGTTGGGAAGGCGACTAATCGGTTCGGAAGGCGACTAATCGGTTGGGAAGGCGACTAATCGGTTCGGAAGGCGACTAATCGGTTGGGAAGGCGACTAATCGGTTCGGAAGGCGACTAATCGGTTGGGAAGGCGACTAATCGGTTGGGAAGGCGACTAATCGGTTGGGAAAGCGTCTAAGCAGATTGAACGGCTCTTAAGCAGGTGGAACGGCTTCTACGCAGCTCACGCGCGGGGGGCGCCCCTTAACTATTGGCAGCGAAAAATGGCCGTGTCGAGGGCGCGTCCTCTACAGGGGTTGGCGTAAGCTCATAATATGCGGCCAGTTTTTAGAGCCTGCCAAATTGGGCGAGCAGCTGGGCGCGGAGGGGGCAATCGGTGGGAAGGCAACAGGACGTCGGCAGACAACAATGGACAGTCAGTGAACAATCGGTGGACAACCGAGCTAGCGAAAACGCAGTGAAGGACAAACAACGTGCAGGCAAAATGCGCAAACGGCGTGGCGTAACAAGGGGGGAAAGTTAAGTGAGCACTCTACGGGGCACGCATGGGTCCACAGGGGCGTAGTTAGCATATGCATATATATATATGTATATTTATGTGTACTTTTTTTTTTTTTTTTTTTTTTTACAGCTTCGAAAGTGAATATACCTGTGCGCGCGCAAAGTGTGTGTATACACCTACCCGCACAGGGAAAAAACTATTTGGACAACTGAGCGGAGTACTTCGCGGAATTTTCCTTTCTGTATTTCTGTTCACTCGTGGGTATGTGCACACCTGGGGTGTATGCGCACGGGGGAATTCCGTTTTGAGGTAAAAAAAAAAAAAAAAAAAAACTGAAAAAGTGGCGAATTCACAAATTGATGTGACGTGACCAACGCGGCCGAAACAAGAAAGCAACGCAACAATTTGTAGAATCCTGTGTACAGATGGGGCGCGCCGGGGGGGGGAAGCACAAAAAAAAAGGCAGTCGATTTGAAACTTATTTACCCTTCATGTTGAATTTTTTGCCAAGTTGATTTCATTTTTTTGCCAAGTTGACTTTATTTTTTTGCCATGTTGACTTCCTTTTTTTGCCATGTTGACTTCCTTTTTTTTGCCATGTTGACTTCCTTTTTTTGCCATGTTGACTTCCTTTTTTTTGCCATGTTGACTTCCTTTTTTTGCCATGTTGACTTCCTTTTTTTGCCATGTTGACTTTATTTTTTTTGCCATTGTTTTTCCCCCTGTTTGGACCATTCGTGCCGCAGTTGTTTGGCATTCCCCACCCCGTGAGTAGAATTTCCAAGCGGAACGGGCACTCCACATGTAGACAGGAAGGAAAAAAAAAAAAAAGGCGTTGGGGCAGGAATAACGTACGTATGTCAACTGGCAACAGAAAAAAGAAGAGGCACGCGGAGCATGCGTTTGCCTATACCAAGTGGTATTTTTTTTTGCGTCAGAAAAATCACTCGTAGGGTGTTGCACAGGTTGTTTTTCCCCCTTTTCAGCGGCAGTTCAAAGCAGTACTGTCCACCCCCTTCCTCGGAATGTATGCCTGTTCCTACGAACGGGTTATACCCACCCATATGCACAGCCCACTGAGGAGTGACAAACGTGTTGGCATTGTCCCACGTGGCGAAGCACACATCTTGGGCGCTCCCTCCGTCACCCCAATTTTGCTATTCTCATGGTGAGGCAGATATTTTCCCCCCCTCAGATGGAAGAACAATAAATGAACGTTTCTTTTTGTGAAGTGAGTTTATTTTTGCTAATCGTGCGTTTGTTCTACTCCCTTTTGGGGGTATTTAATGTGGAGCTTTTTTCTTCCCCCCATTTTGGCCACATGCTGGCCATGCAATTCGGTGCAGCCGTTTGAGCGGCACAATCTGAACCCCCATTTTGCATTAGATAAGGAAAAAAAAAAAGAGGAAGTTCGATGAGATAACAGGGAAGAAACCTGCCCTAAGGCGAATACCTTTTTGTAGCTCAAATGGGGGAGGTATAGCAGGTAATTTTTTTTTTTTGGGGGGGGGGGGGGTGGAGCAGAAGGAGATATAGAAAAGGCATCCACGGTGTACCCTTTTAGGAACAAATCACATCGGGGGGGTAAGCCAATTGTACGCTTCTCTAAATGGGCCAGGTTTTTCCCTGTGAAGGGGCTGGGGGTGGTTCAATAAGCTTATCTATTCACTACGACAAAAGGGAGCAGGGCTCCTCCTCAGCGAGGCATCTCCTCCGCTGCTATTCTCACTTTTAAGAGGAAAGACAGGTTACCCTGCGTGCTTCCTAGTCAGACAGAATTAGGAACACTTGGAGTTTACAAAGTGGCCGCAAAAAGAGGGGCGAAAAAATAAAATAAGAAAATAAGAAAAGGTTTTTACTCCTTCCCCCAAGTGATTAGCAGAAATTGCCCGCATTCGTCTGCACATGGGTGTGTATAAATGGTCCTTTTATGTGGCAATACTTCGAAGGAAGAGACTGTCAACTGGGTTTTTATTAAATATGCATGGGGATGTATTTGGATGATCAGGGGGTTGCTTATTTTGCTAGTGACTCCGAAAGTGTGTAAGGCCAACGTGAAGACGCACTTTTGTGCGCGCTTACATTGTACAACCCATAGGCACAACCGTTTTTCATTTGAATCACGACGGTTTATATTGTGTTGTGCCACGCTAGGCATGTCCCAAAAAAAAAAAAAAAAAAAAAAAAAAAAGTAGAAATAGCGGCCACCCAATAGTGCAAGTAACTCTTTTCCTCACCAAATAAATTGCCGTGAAGTGCCAAAGGGGGAAGCGTCAAATTCTAAATGTGGGTCCATTCCTCTGTTCAAAGTAGAATTAATCTTTCGTGTGTGGGGGGGATGCTGCCTAGTGGGGAATACGTTCCCCCTGTGGGTTAACATAGGCAGCACTGAAATTGGCTAAGAGGTGCTGTCCGCCCTGCAAGGAAGGGGAATTCTGTGGAAAAGGCACTGCACACATTGGGGTGAAGACTGTGCAACCTTTCCGGGGGTGGACGAACTAAGCAGGGGCAGAAATGTGCGCCCCTACAGCTGACGCTGCAGAGAGGTGTGCACTGCCTGCGCGTGGGGGGCCAGTGTTCACTTGTTTTTCATTCCGCAGTTTTGCATTGCAATTTTGCATTGTTCTTTTCATTTTGCTTTTTTCATTCCGCACTTTTGCATTGCTCTTTTGATTTTTCATTGTTTTTATTTTATTTTTTTCTACTCAAAAAGGAAGCCAACAGAATAGACCTAAGTTAGCTTGTCCCATCCCATGTTTTAGACCGAAGGGAAGATTAACCAGGCTCACAAAAAAAAAAAAAAAAAAAAAAAAAAAAGACAAACAAAAACACTTTTGCATAAGCACGTACATGCGCGTAGACACACACAACAACTGAAACTGAACTGTCTTTATTGCCACTGAACCGTCTTTGCTGCCGCTGAACCGTCTTTACTGCTTCTTAACCATCTTTGCTGCTGCTTAACCATCTTTGCTGTCCGTTGAACCACCGAATAGATCGCCACCCTTTTCCGGCCCCCTCTTTGAGGAAGATGTTCAACGCGTGCAAGGGCAACAGCAACTGCTGCCGGGAGGAAAGCGAGGACACGAAACAGTCCGTGCGCGAAGGACGGCACGAAGGAAGGCTCGAAGAAAGGCGCGACCGGTTCGACCAACAGCTGGGGAAGGAGAATGGGGACTTTAAGAAGATCATCGAGGGGGAGCCCGACCTGGCCAAAGCCGTCGAAATTAGCCAGAGCACGGAGAGGGAATACGTAAGGTTCTAGGGGCCCCGCGCGTTGGCCTTCCCCCACGTGGAGTTTCGTGGGCCTTTCTAAGCGCTTTATTGTGTACCATTTTATGCGCCTTACCATGCACCATTTTATGCGCTTTATTTGTGTACCATTTGTTTCACCATCTTTTGCCCCCTTTTTGCCCCTTTTTGCACCTTTTTTGCCCCCCCCCCCCCGCAGGTTGCCATAACTGCCTACCAGCCAGTGGACATCGTGACGAGGACAGTCGAGGTGCCCTTCGTGCGCACCATAGAAACGACGGTGCCGAAAATCACGTACGAGAGCAAGATTAGGGAGGTCCCCAAGTACTACTCGAAAATCGTGGAAAAGGTGGGTTCTTAACTCGGACGGTGTGGCCGCGCGGGTGGCAGCGCGGTAGCTTCGTCGCTTCGTCGCTTCGTCACTTCGTCACTTCGTCGTTTCGTCGCTTCTACGCTTCTACGCTTCTCCACATGCCGCTCCTCCACATGCCGCTCCTCCACATGCCGCTCCCCCCCATGCCGCTCCGCTGCATACCGCAGGTCGTGGAAGTGCCGGAGGTCAAATTCGTAGACAAAATCGTGGACGTGCCGCGCATCCAGTACTGCTTCAAGTACGTGCCCAAGGTGGAGGTGAAGGAGAACATCATTCAGAGGCCAGTTTTCCAGAAGAAAATCGTCGAGAAAATCGTGGAGGTCCCCAAGGTGAAGGAGATGCGCAGGTTCCAGGAGGTCGAGACGGTGGAATACGTCATCAAGTAAGGGGGGTGGAGAGGCGGACAGGTGCACAGGATAGGACAGCATTATACCCTTGTCTTTCCGCTGCGTTTGTGTGCTGCCCTATCCCGCTTCCTTTTTTATTACCCCTCGATGGGTGCACCAATTGGAGCGCCCACATGCGCGCCGCTCTCACCGCGGTTAGCCATGCCGCCCGCCCATTTTTCCAACCCGGCCTATGCCCCGCTCAGGTACGTGCCGAAGGGATTCACCGAGGGTAGAAAGAAGTCAGACGACGAGGGTGAGGATGGGAAAGACAAGAAGGAAGAAGACGCAGATGGAGAAAGGGACCCAGGCGAAGGAAAGGAAACCAGCGAGGAGCAGCAAGATGTTAGCAACTCCAGATTTTACGAAGAGAAAAATTATTCTGAAGGAGCCAAGCTGGTTAGGAATGCACAGATGGAGATGAGCCAGTCCCAATTATGGGAGCAGACGATGTCCGTCGGCCAGGATAGGATGTTCCCATACGTTTTTAGTAGGCCAATGCAAGGACAGGCGGGGGTACACGAAGAGGTATATGCGGAGGCACATGCAGAGGCACGTGTAGACATGGGGATGGGGGCTCCCTGGGGAAGTGCCGCAGTTGGGGGAGAAGCATACGAAGGAGGAGCAGTCCACCCCACGTTTGGCTTGCGAAACGAGATGTCCCTAATGCAGCTGAAGGAGAAGAATGGCTCGATGTTACCAACGCCACGGATAGAGCAGGTGTTTAAGCCCAAAATTGTGAAAAACGTAGAGGTGCAGAAACATGTGCCCATTTCGGTGGACGTACCTGTTCCCTATATGGTCCCCAAGCCTGTCGTTGTTAATGTAGAAGTGCCTGTTTTGAAATTCAGAGACACATTTGTGCCTGTACCGGTCAGGCGAAAAATCATCCCCAAAATTAAGTGGATTTCTGACGTTTACCAAGTCGACTGCATTAAAGAGAAGCCGTATTTGAAGATCCAAGACGTGATTAGGCCAATTCCTTGTGACGTCCAGATTAAATACAGGAAGTACATGGAGAAGGCTTGTGCTGTGAACCCTAACGAGTTGCCGCAGGACGACGTGCACGCCATGTGGATGCGCGTCAACGCGCACCTCGCCGAGCAGAAGAAGCGGGAGTACGGCGACCTGTACCCGTACTACCGAGGTGGGCACGGTTGGAGAAGGAGCAGCCATCAGCAGTGTTTGGCAGCTACCAGCAGTGTTTCGCAGCTATGAGCAGAGCTTCGCAGCTTGCAGTGTAGCACTCCCCCCTTCATGTGCCCCCCCATTTTCACACCCACCCCACACGCAGGCGAAGGAGAAGAAGAAGGCGGCAGCAGCAGCTCTGGAAAGGACGAGCCAGACGGAAGCGAGGGCACGCAATCTTCGGAAGAGGGAAGGGCGCACGAGGGAGAAATCAGAGAAGGCGCTTTGGAAGAGGAGGGGGAAGTCTCGGGGGGGTCGAGCAAGCAGGGGGGAGTGGAAGAAGACAAGGAGGAGCGCACCGAGGGGGGAGAACCCATCGGCAGTGAACGTAGCGGGGTGAATGAACGAAGTGGAGCGAATGAACGAAGCGGGGCGATGGAAGGAAGCGAGTCGGCCACCTCCAATGGGGAAATCACACAAAGTGGGGAGGTCGCTCAACAAGGGTCCATCATAGAAGTCCTGAGGAGAGAGTACGACGAAGGTGGTGAGGCCAAAGCGGAGGAGTGGAGACAAGCCGAAGGGATAGAAAAGGTAAACGCAGAGCAGAATATCTTTTACGCCTATGAAGGGTCGGAGCAGATGCAGACAGAGGGAAGAGGTTACAGTGTTTGTTGCAAAAATGCAAATGATCGTGTTGGTGGTACTTTGGAAAAGGAGGAGAGAGACCATTTCGAATGCGTCGATGAATTCATGAAGGAGATGAAGAAGCAAGACCATTTGGAAGAAGGAGCCGTGGCTTCTCTGTACCCTTCTCACCCTCTAGCCATGACCTTCTTGCAGAACAAGTGGATCCAGACGGACACACTGAGGACGCATGAGCTTTACCATGACGACTTCGTCCGGGCAAGCATCAATGCCAATTATAATTTGATGAATAGGAACCCAGTGCTATCGGAGGTTATGAGAAATGAGGATTTTATAAAAACCGCCAACCCTATCATCTCTCCTTTTTTCCCGAGGAACATACAGAATATAGAAAATGCCTACAATAGGGTAATCGCGCAGAATATCCAGGAGGAGAATATGAGGTGCCAGGGGGGTGCTAATAGGTATGAGCAGAAGGTGCATGCTTCTTCAGGGGGCACCGATGTGAGGATGTACGAGAAAGGGGCAACTGCAGGTGTTGGAACCGCTGGACAGGCGTGCGATTCAGGGGGGAAATGCTGCAGCTACTTTTGCAAACACTGAGGGGGGGGAGCGGTGGTAGGAGCGGTGACACCATGGAGTACCAGTTTGAACGCCGCTCATAACCTTAGGCAGCCAACCGCGAGGCCATCCTCGAAACTGCCTTGTTTCCACCCAAGGGGCGCACCCCGTTTGCGATAAGACCAATTTGGTACTACCCATTAAGGAGGTGAGAAGGTGCTTCCCTTACCCCCGCTAAGCCTCTGTATTTGTTTCTCTTTTTATTTTTGGCCCCTTTTTTTTTTTCTTTTCCCACTCTACATGGTGAGAAGTGTCCCAGTTGGGGCGGAGTCCCCCAGAGGGGCCTTTCACTTACACCGGGAGAACATGTCGATCCGTTTGCATATGTCCTAGTGTGCGTATGAACGTGTGGGCGGGGGTTATAATCGTGTAGATTTACCCATATGAATTGGCCACTATGCGGGTTGCTCACTCCGCCACCTCGCAACGCACGTTCGTTTGTCTCACCATCGCCACGCTACGTATGAGCGGTTATTTCGCTTCTTTTTATGTTTTCACTTTTCTACGTTTTTGTGTTTCTCTCCAAGTGGAGCGCCTCCACATATATTTTTAAATCCTGATGGGGAAAGGCTCTCCAGCGAGCGCCCCATAAACAGGTGTGTAACTTGGCTGCACCTACGAGGAGGTACATCACCTCGTGTGAGCACACCAGGGAGAGGCCCTTTTACATTCTCTCCATGGTGCATTGTAACAATTTTGCGGCGTCTTCTCTGCCGTTTGGTTTCTTCCCCATTTTGACATCCCCATAAGGAAAACTTCGAGCATTTTTTTTTTGCAAGCATGGTGAGGGAATGGAAGTGCACCCATTTGTAGGGTTCACCTCTTAGCGTTAAAGGGGGTAGACCTCCAAACGGAGGGACCCCGCGGATGGATGATTAAGGAGCCCCTCACTTGTCAAAGGTTGCATCTTCAAGTGGGAGGTACACTGCAGAGTGCAAGAAGGAACAATTTTTTTTTTCTCTCTCATTGTGTTGGGAATTATTTTTTTCATACGCTTCCAATGTACGTACACCCGATGAGGGTAACTTTTAAAGGCTTCTCTTTTGAGTTGTGCCCTTAGGGTAGAGGGATGGGATGCCCTAATCTGCATCGTAAAGGAGTGTCTATATAAATGCTAACACGTGGGTGGACGTGCTAGTAGGTTACATAACGAAGCGTATCATTTTTATGTCTGCCCAAGAGTTCTCTCTCCCCTCTGACATCTGTTCACCTCCCTCAAAACTAAGAAGTAAATCCGCCCACTTTGATAACTACCAATTTTAAAATGTTTCCCCTCAAGTCTTCCACCTTCCTACTTCTCCTCTTCCTCTGTGTCGAATGGACCCGCGCGAAGATCGAGTTGATACTATCCGGTGTGCATAAACGGGGGAGAAAAAAAAAAAAAAAAAAAAAATAGCGACTTCACTCTGAGAGAGAAAACGACACTCGTTTAGTGTCATGTGGCTGAGTGAGAAGAATGAGTTTTCCCAGGGGCGCTTGCGAAAGTAGCCACATTGTAGTAACTCTCCATTAGCGGCATCGTTCCTATTACCTCTTTTTTTTTCCCCCCTTTTAGATCTCGGCGCAGACAAGTGCAACTCCGAACAGGTGAAAGCCCTGGATGATAAGTTCTACGGGGCAGCTTGTGGGGGGGAAAATGTGCTGCCCTCCGTCGAGTGGTTTCAAAGGAACAGCGAAACGAAGTCCTACGCGGTGACCGTCACTAGCATGGTTAGCTCCAGGGTGGTGACGCACTTCTTGGCATGGAACATACCCTCACATGTTAATTTGATTAATCACTCCACGAGCTTCGACGAGCTGGAGGCAACCGTCGGGTTGAATTCGCTTGGCGAGGCCAAGTACGCGGGGCCGTGTGCCTCGGCCATGGCAGAAGAGAGCAGCTGTTTGTTGTTTACGCTCTACGCGCTAAGTAAGTTCGCCCGGTTGGTCAGGGGTGTAGAGTAATCTCCCAGGCATATAGCGTGCTTGCGAGGCATCCGCTTTACCCTTCGCTACATCGCTGGGTGTGTGCCACATCACATCGCATCACACCACATCGCATCACTCCTCACCTCACTTCACCCCACCGCAGAATCGGACCACATAGAGCTGTCTGAAGACGCGGACTATTTCGAGCTGATGGCCTACCTCAAAAGCATGAGTCGAGAGGAGAAGGGGCTCCTCGACCGGCTGTCCTTGTACGCCATGACCATCCCGAAGCGGAGGGTTTCAAGTTGAATGGTAGCGGGTGGTTCGTCGCCTCCATTTGGCTAAGCCCCGTTCGAGGGGAGGTCCCATTTTCGCATAAGTGCACACAGCATCCCTCTACACTTTGCTGCTTTCGAAGCGTGACAGGAGCTGCGAACCGTTTTGTTTTCCCTACATGAGGTGCCAGAAAAGGGCAAAGATGACCCTTCTGCGAGGATTTAAAAAGGAAAATCCCAGTAGGGTTTACTCCCTGTGCATGTGGGTGTCTTCTCCTCCTTTTGCGATCTCTTTTGCAGTGAGGAGCGAAGTTTTTCCTGTTTGGTTGGCGGCACATAGGTGAAGGCCGTATGGAAAGGGAACATTTGAGTCGCGGCGATGTGGTTAATTTAGACGGATGCGCCCCTCTGCTGCTGCCGCCGCCGCTTCTACCGCTGCTTCCCAGCACAGGGGCCAAAGGCGCTCTCCATAAAGTCGCAGACGTTTTTAAAAAACACGTCCACCGTCTTGGTCAGCTCCTCCACCTCGCGAACAACTTTGACATCCAAATTGGAGGTCAGAAAATGAGCCAAATTTACACTCTCCGTTTTTTTCTGTAAAATGTCTAAATTTTTTTCCAGCTGTCCTTGGTGGTACTCGAAGAGGTACCTCTTATTTTGGTCATCCCACGTGGCAAAGTAGGCGAAGGCGTAGGACCACTTGAGGATCTTTCTGCACCGGATGGTTTGTATGATGGAGTTTTGGAAGTGATATATGCGATGCGTTGGCTCGATGCTGTTCGATGCGCAAAAGTGGGAAAGGAAAAGGAGCTGCGTTTTGATGGAGAATTCTTCTCCGTGCTGGTGGGCGTCGAATCTGGTTTTGAAGTGGCTGAATTTGTGCAGCGCTTCGTGCGCGCTTTTGCGGTGCTGCGGTGTGAGGGGGCGCGCCTCGTTGGGGGTGTCGCCCGGCAGGTTAGGGGTGTCGCCCGGCAGGTTAGGGGTGTCGCCCGGCAAGTTAGGGGTGTCTCCCAGCACGTCGTTTGGGGTATCACTTTTTGAGTCACCTTGTGCTTCAGCTGGTGATTCAGCTGGTGATTCAGCTGGCCCCCCTTTCACCTCCCCCCTCCGCGAGACGTACTGATTGCAGCGGTAGAAGCCCCCCTTGTGGTGCGCCCAGGGCTGCAGGCACATCCAGCAGAAGCTGAACCCGCAGACGCACTTCACATTCATGCAGCCAGACGTTTTCTCAATCGACTTGGCACAGCTGGGGCACTGCTTCGTGTTGGAGCGAATCCATTTGATGTTGTGTTCCCCCTTGGTGAGCAGCTCCTTCCATTCTTTAATAACAGCGCAGGTAACAGGTCTGTGGAATTCCTCCGAGCAGTTGAAGCAAAAGTTGTGTCCGCATCTACAAATGATTCCGTTGTCTGGTAGCATGACAGATTCTATAACGTAGGGGCACTTATCATAGGGGCATTTTTTTAAGCTTGGGTTTTTCTTTATGAATATATTTACCATGATATGTTGGTACTGTGCAAGGAGGTTACTGTCTGGGGTGGAGATGCTTTTCCAGTCTTCCCTCATGATGAGTTCTTGGCATGTCGGTTCCATGCACTTTTTATTAATTACGTCTTCGTCAAAGTCGTTGTCTATGGCTGTTTGGAGGTACCCTTTCCAGCATTCCTTCGAGTAGCGATGGCCGCATTTGAGTGCGTGTGTGTCTTCTACGTCGTACTGGTTGAGCAAAATTGGGCACGTAAATTTGGCGTCTTTCTCCATCTCAATCGTTTGTTTTTCAGAGGGGGGTTCCTTGGTTGGTTTGCCTACGTCCGTGGGGGGCACTACCACTGGAGGAGCGTCTTCACCACTCGCATCTTCCGCACAGAGGTCTTCCTCCATGAGGTCTCCCTCCCTGAGGTGAGACATGTGTGCCTTCGCGAGCACTTCCCTTGGGTTCCTCATCCATGCTTCTATCAAATCATTCGAGTTAAAGTGGTAGGAATTTAAAAAACGGTATGCATGGTCAGGGTGAAGGTTGGTGAGGCTCACAACGTCCGCCACAACTTCTTTCATTTTTTCTTCAACTTGTTCTAAGGTGTATACTTCATAAATGTTAGTGTCTCTAAATTTTGCCATTTTTCTTTGGAAGTACGCCAGGTAGATTTTCATTCCTTCCTCGAGGGATTCGTCCGTCGCTTTTTCTCTGCTCGGTTCGCAGTGAGCTCCTGCTTGTTTAGTGGTATCCTTCGCGGTGTCCTTCACGCCCTCCTTCACGCTCTCCTTCACGACCTTCTTGACGACCTTCATTTTTCTGTCGCTGCCCAGTTGTATCGTCACGTCTACGGCTCCGCCAGCCGAGCCGTGCTCCTTCGGGATGTTCATTTTTGGAGAGAGAGCAAAGGCGTACGGAGAAGGGAGGGTGGCCACCTGGAGAGCTGGGTTCACCTCTTCCTAGGAGACGAACAAGAGGCGCATACTTTGCTTCACCATGTTGTGCTTACACGTTGAAACTTTTTTAATAACTTTATTCCTCTACAGTTTGGCTGCCCATTGGAGGAGCGCTCAGGTGTGTACCCCACTTCGTGGGAGGGTCCCCCTGCGAAGCGGCCTCTGGCGAGCAGCCCTGTGGTCTTTTAGAAATCACTTCCACTGAATGCACATTACACACGCAGGTTATCAGCCGTAAAGCGTGTAAACCGGTGGGGAGATCCACCCGATGGGGGTGAAACGATCGTTCTTTTTGAGGTGGCACTGCTATACAGCTCTTTCGGCAAAGGGAGTGGTAAGGTTGCTTAATCTGCTCTGCTTCGTCGTCATGGCGCACCGCGGATTGAAGCGGGACCGGCGAGGGGCCTGTGCCTTTGCGGGAAAGTAGTGGCGGCCGTAGTGGCAGTAGTAGTTGCGGTAGTAGTGGCGGTCGAAGTGGCGGTCGCAGTGGCGGTCGCAGGTGGGGACCAAAATAGGCAAGAAGGGAAACGAAAGAGTAGGCGAACCGAGAAGGGAAGGGCCTTTCATCGTGGCAAACGCGGGGTAGTTACGCACCGCTGCTGCGTCAATTTTGGCACCGCAAAGGGGGGTACCCACTGGAATTTTATTTTGTTGGCCCCAGTGCTTTTCCTATGGATGGTCTGCATTTTGGAGTGCCTCCAGGGGAGGGGGCAACGCGGCACACAAGAAGGCGCGCAAAATGACCCCGCGCGAGGGAAGGAAAAAAGGGAACCCCCGCAATTTTTCCGAAACGACGCCTGAATTTCCTAGCCTTTTTTTTTTTTTTTTAAATTAAAACTGAAAGGAAACTGTACATAATAGAGGTGTAACTGTTTTCCCATTTTTACGATAAAAATAGAGAAGGAAAAAAAAAAAAAAAAAAAAAAAAAAAAAACATCCTCGAGTGAGCCCTATCTTTTTTGGGTGTTCCTTTTCTGCTCTTTCAAAAGGATCCAGAGGGTCAGCCCCCCCACTTACGCAACACCGGTGTATGCACATGAGTATAGTGTATTCGTGGAAAGGTACATTCGTCGAGAGGCTCGAGTGACGAACTGGCCGCCTCCGGACTGCGCATCGGTCAACGGCAAAATAGGGAAGTGCAAGTCGCGACCAGGCGATTTTCCACCTGCAAAAGTGGCTCAACAGGTTGCCTCGAGAGGGGTGTCCCCGGCCAGAACAATTCCCCTCGTTAACCACGTCTCTTTGTAGCTCAGAGCTGCATAGCACACCGCGAAAATTCACCGCTTCACTGCTTCACCGCTGCCCTCCCACGATGATGCACAGGGCGAAGAGCCTCCTCAGCCGAGTGCCTCCCATGAGCAGGCACCCCCTGAGTCGCCACATCAACACCAGTAGCGTGAAACTTAAGATAGTAAAATGCAAGCTGTTTGACATCGGAGAGGGAATTTCGGAGGTGGAAATAACGCAGTGGAACAAAAACGAAGGAGACAACGTGAGCGAAATGGAGACGCTCCTAACAGTCCAGAGCGACAAGGCGGCGGTGGATATAACGAGCAAGTACAGCGGGGTGCTGGTGAAGAGGTATGCTGAGGAGAAGGACGTGATTAAAATTGGCTCGTACTTTTGCGAAATCGACACGGAGGATGAGGTGGGTGAGGCGGCGGAGGAGGTGGTCGCGAATGAGGTCGCGGATGAGGCGGACGGGAGGGTAGACCCAGGGGGGCCACTCTCACCAGCCAAAGTCACACAGCAGGGGAGCAAAGCCCCCACTGTGAAGGCCTCCCCCGGGGTTAAGAAAAAGGCCCAAGAGTACAAGCTTGACGTAGACGCGATAGGAAGTTACTTCTCGAAAGAGGCCATAACGATGTTGGATGTAGAGCTCTACCATCAGAAGGTAAAAAGCGGAGAAATCTCAAACGCAGGAAGTGACTTCAACGGAGAGGTCTTGGAGGAAGTGCCCCTGAAGGGAATCAAACTAGCCATGTGTAAGTGTATGAATGACTCGCTGAGTATCCCCCTGTTTCACTTAAACGAAAAGTACAATGTGCAAAATTTGCTAAGTGCCAGAAATGTAATAAAGAAGAGCGTCCTGCAGAAGGACAACGTCAACGTGACGTTAACGAGTGTGCTCATTAAGCTCATCTCCACTGTGTTGAAGGACTTCCCATTGCTAAACTCCAAATTTGATTCTCAAAAAAATGCTTATACTATTTTTAAGAGCCATAACGTGTGTGTGGCCATGGACACCCCGAATGGTTTGCTCGTGCCGAATATAAAACAGGTGGAGTCAAAAAACGTGGTTGAAATTCAGAAGGAGCTGACGTCCCTACGTGATAAAGCTTTGCAGATGAAGCTGAGCAAAAGTGATATCTCAGGGGGGACCATCACAGTTAGCAATTTCGGGGTCATAGGGGGCACCTTTGCCACTCCAATTGTGTTTGAAAACCAGGCGTGCATAATTGGCCTTTCCAAAATTCAGAAGCAGCTGTTATTAAAAAATGAGAAGAAAGAGCTGACTGCATTATCTGACATCCTCGTCGCGGATGTGATGAACTTGACGTTTGGCGCGGACCACAGGTTCGTCGACGGGGCCACGCTGGCCCAGTTTTCGAAGAAGCTGAAGGAGGTCGTGGAGGGGGTCACCTCTCTCGACCCGTACGCGGCGTAGTGGAGCGAGCAGCGGTGTGGGAAGCGGTGTGCTAAGCGGTGTGCAAAGCGATGTGCGAAGCGGTTTAGCCGGGGCAGCGTTACGGGGGCGCCCGCCGTTGAGGACTCCCCCCTTTGGGACTTCTTCCCCCCGGGGAAGCGTCCACATTTGCTGTGCACCCTACTACGCAGCGCTACTTCCCTGTGACCGACGGGGCGCCCGCATTCCCCGCCTCACTTCGCAAGAATCGCTTGGCGTGGTCTCTCACCCCAGGGGGGACAACCTCCCTTGCATTCGTTTCCCCCACTATGGGGCGCTCCATGCGCAGCCGCGTTTTCCACAACTATGTGTGAGGGCCGGCGTCCAAAATTTTAAACACAAATTTTTCAAAAAAAAAGGCAAAAAAAATGGCAAAAGATGGGGCAGAAAATGGGGCAAAAAATAGGCCAACTTTACAGTCGCGCACAAGTTGTGCCCTGGTGGGGGATATGCCCTCCCGTCATCTCCTCCCCCACCTCGTTCCAGCAGCTTCCACCCAACTATGCGCAAAATAAGTCGAAAAATCGGTTGCCAAACTTAAACTGGTTCGGGTGAATTGTGTAATTTTTCACCAACGACTTGAAGTTCGCCACGTAGGCATCCGTCTTGATGAGCTGCACGGCATCCTTGACGAGCACATTGTTGTTGGGGGCTATGATCATAAAGGATGGCAAATTTTGAACATTAAATTTTTTGCAAACGTAGAGATAGTTATCAAAAGGAAGGCTGTAAAAGTCGGTCCCTTTTAGGAAAGCTATATAATCATTATATGTCTTGTCAAAAGGGATGTATATAATTTCTATAAAGGGGAAATTCTTTTTAAAAAAATTTATTTTTTGGATGAAAGTTACGCAATACCTGCACCAGGATGCTCCAAAAAATAGCCCCAGATATTTATTATCAAAGTAAGACGCATCGATTTTTTTCATTTCATTATTTTGGAATTGATACAAATGGGGGATGTAATTTTTGGCTACATTTTGTTGGCCCCCATTTAGCTCTTCGTTTGGTGTAACGGGGCGATCCACTTGGCATTTCATTTTGTTGGGGAGGTATTGGTAGGGGTGTGGTGTGTGCGTCACCCTCACTGGTGCTATACTCAAGTTTGGACTCCTCGGGAAAAGGCGGGGGAGCAGCTTCCACTTCGCTTGGGTTACACTGCGAGGAGGAGCAAAACAAAGGTCACGCTTCTCCCGTTGTGAGCTGCTCGGTCAGGAAGGGGCTTTCACGTAATTTACTCTGTTAAGCGGTACACTAGGGGCAGTTTTTTCGCTTCTTCTGCTTTGGTGTTCCCTCTTGAGATGAAAGTTGGCAAATTGTTGCGAAGTGTTTTCCACGCGTTTGCTGAGGCGGCCGTGGGGGTGAACGAAGGGGCATTCTTCCACAAAAATGCGGCCAATTTCAGCGTGCATACGAAATGGGTTACGAAAAAAAAAAAAAAAAAAAGGCGCCCCCTATATATATACATATATATATATATATGCACATATGTACCCTCCGTTTTGCCAAATGGATGCACAACGGTGGCGCCTTAGCGAGGAAAAAAGGAGCAAAGTTAAAAAAAAAAATTTGCAAAATGGCTCCTTCAACGGGTGTGCGACTGCCCAGGTTGTTCCCCCGTTAGAAAGTGACACATGTATGTGTGCGCGTGGGCATAAAGTTTTTTTTTCTTTTTCTTCTTTTTCACCTACGTGGGGGAATTCAGTCATATCCGCGCGGTAGGGAGAACCCTACTGCGGGATGAATTTGCTCTTGTACGCGTTTTGGTCGACGGAGTTCACGTCGATGCCGCTTATGTCGATGCTGTTCACGTCGATGCCGCTGACGTTGATGCTGGCCGCGTTGATGCTGGTCGCGTTTATGCCTGCCGCGTTGATGCCGGCCGCGTTGACGCTGGGCAGGTTCTCACTGTGATGCGCGCCGTACTTCTTCAGCTTGCTGTAGGTGGCGCTGCCGGTGGGGGGGGTGCCCATTTTGCCGTCGTAGCCGTTTTCGTCCTGCTCGTAGGGGTTAACTGCGTAGGGGGGGTTCTGACTGCCGAGGTGGTAGGGGGCGAACCTGTTTTCGCTGAGCATGTGTTCCTTGTTTAGGTGCGTCTGCGGGTACTTGTTCCTGCGGTGTGTCACTGGGATGTGGACGTCTGCATAGTGCACGCTGTGGTCGTTCGCGCCTCGGCTGTAGTCCGCCTGGTCGCCTCCGTGAGTTGTGCCTCTTGAGGGGTGGGCATATCGCTGGCGGGGGTGCGCCTCGTAGTTGGTCGAGTAGGCCGCGGCGTAGGTGGGGTGGTCATAGGGGGCGGCGGAATGGGCTGCAGGATGGGCTGCAGGATGGGCTGCAGGATGGCCTACAGGATGATCTACAGTATGTCCCGCTGAGTGGCCGTACTCCTGGTTGTAAGCCAGTCGGTTCGGGGTGGACGGGGGGCTTCCGCTCGAGGGGCTTCCACCTGCCGGTCCGCCGACTCGCCCCCCGAGATGTCTCCCGCGCTGGGCGAGGTTACCCCGTTCGAAGGAACCCGCGTGTGGGGAAACACCTTCTCCGGTGCGATATTCAGCTGGAGCGAAGTTCACTGCCGCGTCTACTGCCGCGTCTACTGCCGCGTCTACTTCCGCGTCTGCTTCCCCTTCCGCCCCCTCGTTGGGCTCCCCAACCACGTGGGCGCCGCTCATCTGGTACTTATTCGTGTAATAAAAATTGTAATCCAGTTTGACTAGAAAGTTATGCGCATAGTCATCGATGTTGTTGCTGACGTAGTCCGTGAGGTGTAGGAAGAAATTTTTGAAGTGCTTGTCGTAGTGCTTGATGGTGTTGTGGATCATGGAGATGTAGGCCTGGTCGCTGAGGAGTTCCTGAATGAACTTCCTGTGGTAGTTGTTTTTTTTCTTTTTGGTCTTCTCGGTTCCGCTCGGGTGTTCGTCCGGGTTGGAGTGGCCGGCGTGGCGGTCATGCGTCCCCTGGTTGGAGTGGACGGCGTGGCTGCCCCCACCGCGGTCGCACTTGCCACCTTCGCGAGCGGAGACCCGCTCGAGCTGCTCATTTTTGTTAAAGTTAAATTTCAAAATGTGTCTGGTGAAAATGTGCGATATTGACATCAATTTTAAAATGGAGTGAATAATATTTTGGTTCATTATGAATGAGTATCTGAGGATGTTATTGAGGTAGGCGTTATGGATGTGTATGATGTCATCGAAAATGAGAGTCTCCTTTAGCTTGCCATTCATGTGAGCATACTCCGATTTGATCACGTCGTTCTGTAGGTGGTAGGTGTAGCACTTTAGGAAGTGAGCCATGCATTCCCTCGTGTGTATGCACATCATCAAGTTATTTTTGCATTCCTCGTTGAGGAAGATGTTCTTCACGAACATGTGGTTGAGCCAGACCTCCGTGAGCTTGTGCTCAATATATTTGCAGTAATTTAAAATTCTGAAAATGAGAGTATACTTAAAAATGGTTACGTTGTTAAATATTAAGTTATATGGAAAGAGGTTGTGGTAGGAGAGGACCAGCCCTTTGTAAATTTCTACGTTTGTGTTGGTTTGCATATTATTATGTATATTATTGAGCACGTTGTTTTTTAGGTTGGCTAGTATTTTTTTTTTTTCTCCCAGGAGGTGCTGCTGTTCGAGAGTGGATCCATTTTGGGTCCTTCTTCCTAAAGAGGCATAATTTTTTTTTTTCCTTTTTTGCATTTTTTTTTTGGTTTTTTTTTTTGTCTTTCTACTTTTTTGTTCCTTCATGGTGAGGGGTGTTCCCCCTGTTTGTTGTTCCCCATCTGAGGGGCTCTCCGTTTCGCTGTCCAAGTCGGTGTCGTCCTCCGATTGGGTGGGGGCCCCTCTGATGGAATTCCCACCTTGGAGGTTCCCCTCCTGGTAGTAGACACCACTTTGCTCTCCCCTCTGCTGCCACTGAAGTGGCGTCCTTCCGCCGTCGTCTTGGCCACTCTCTAGGGCATCCCCCTGTTGCTCCCTACCAACGCGAACTTGGCTACTATTGAGGTAGAAATTTCTCAAGTCAATAATCAGGTTAACATTATCGATGATGCTGAGGATGTCCGAAACGTCGACGTTGTAGTCGTGGCGGTACTTCAGGTGGTATAGAACAGAGGACCTCAAGGAAATGTCAAAAAAGTTCTTGAGCTTATTCAAGACGTTGCTGTTCTTTTTGCTATTGTAGAGCTTTTCCAGATGTTCATGTGCTAGGATGTAAAAATATTTTAAGTAGTCACTAATTTGAAGGAAGAAGAAAAAATAATGATGCTTTATCTTTTCCTTGATGTCAATTTTTTTTATGTACAGCTCGAACATTTTTTTGGAAGCAAATAGGTGTTGGTTGTGGATGAGGTGCTCATACGTCTTGTTGTTTCCGTCGTATGTTAGGAGGCACGTTTTGTTGTTGCGGAGGGGGGGCGGTAGCCCTCCATACAGATCGTTTTCTTCTTCCTGGAATGGATTGTTTGCCTCCATTTGGTGTGCTTCATCTTCGGGGGAGTCGCCCTCCCCCCCGTGGATGGCCCCTTTATACGGTGCATACATCGATGGGGAGTCTACCCCCTCTGTGTAGAGGCGATGTCCACGCCTGCTCTGCAGAGTCAACAGTTTGGAGCACGCGGAAAGGACGTCTATATACTTCCCGGTGATGAAAATATGGTAGGAGACACTCCTCAAAAACGTGGGAACCTTACTGTTCAGGATGACGTATTTGGCTCCCCAATAATTGGTAGACATGTCAATATACTTTTTGTAAATGTATTTAAATATATTGGTGCAGTAAAATTTGTTGGTCTGTTTATAATACGGGGTGATGTTCCTATTCTCGTGGATGAAGAACTCTCTATGCGTGTCTTTGACCTTCCCGTAGTAGATGTAATTTTTTATAAAGTCAAACAGAGGGGTGGTAATATTCTTTAGCAAATAGATAAGCACAGTTCTGTTGATGCTATCCGAGTGTAGGTACTCCTGCAACTTGTAAATCAAATCGATTAGGTACCTCGAATTGTTCATCTTTTTCTTGCTAATAATTTTGTTAATGATTTTGTTAAGCAGCTTCCCCACCTGGAGGAGGGGAAGCACAATGATTTTTATTTTGTAAAGAGAGATGTCCTCCGCCTTGTCAATATTAATGTTAAAAAAGAGGTTAAAGTCTTGGACATTTTTTCTAAACAAATTGTTGATGCTGAAGAAAATTTTTTTTTCCTCTGGATCTGTGCATGTAGATAGCGCATTTGCGTCAAAGAGACACATGGGTTGGTCGTTCAATCGGGTTTGGGTTTCTCCCCCAGGGATTTGTTCCCACGTTTTGTTTCCCCTTGGGGGGTAGTAGCCTCCTCCCCCCCCTGTGCCGTCCTTCATATATATTTTGGAAAAATTATAAACGTTCCTAACATTTTCTTCAATTTTGTTAACATGGTTTAGGATGTGCATGCTGATGTTGTAGAGGCAGCAGCAGAACATGTCGAAGGTGGAGTTGCAGGACTGTCCCCTTTTGTTAATTTCGATAAAGCGCTGAATGCGCCGTAGGCAAATCCCCAGCTTTAATATTTCCCTCGTGATTTCCAAGTGGCTGCTGTTGCTTTCTCGGTCGCTGAGCACAAGCGGGTGAAACACCAGCTTGTACTTGGGCATCAGGTACACCAAGTCGTCGTCCAGCTCGCCGAGGAGCTGCTTCTCCTCCGCGGTCAGGCTGGCCTTGGCTCTGGCCTGCTCCGTCGACGCGGTGGAGGCGCGGGAGGAGGCGGACGCGGGGGACGCGGAGCACGAGGAGGGCGCGGAGGAATCCCCACCACCATCGCCACTTCCACTGTGACCGCTTCCCCCGTCGCTGTCCGAGAGGGAGTACACCGAGCTGGAGTCCCCCCGCGCGTCCGGCCCCAACTCGGGGCGCGCCCTGCTCCTCTGCAGCAGGCCGCACACGTAGGAGTAGTACGTCTGGTGGTCATACTTGTACTGCTCCTTAATGTAAATCAAATTCCCGTAGCTGTTGTTGAGCACATACAGAATGTCGATGATGAGGAGGCACTCCTTAATGTAGAGGCTGTAGCTGAGGTAGTTTTCCGCGATCTTTTTCGTTATATAGTTATTGAAATAGAGAAGGTCTTCGTGGCTGATTCCTTGCGGGGGGCTCTGCGAGTCGGGTGCGGGTGCCCTGATCTGTTCGCCTTGACCGCTAGACTTTGTTAAAAAGATCTGACTCTCCCTGGTGAGGTTGTAATTATAGATGAGCATGTAGGCGCTGGTGTCATTAATTTTGTTGTAACTCGTGAGGCACACGTTGTGGAAGGCGAAGGTGATGTTGATGTCTGTGGCCGTTCCGAAGAGGTGGCTGAGGCTCATTTTTTTGATGAGCACAAGGCTGTAGCACTTGGATTCGTAATTCTCCAGGGCATTGCCGTAGGGGGGTTCCCTCTTCTCCGGACTGGCTTCCCCCCCTGTGTGGGAGTTACCCGTGTGGGGAGTGCCCTTATGGGTGCTGCCCTTATGCCCGCTACCCTTATGGGAAGTACCCTTATGGAGGCTTTCTGCTGGGACCTTTTGGACGCCCAATATCTCCTTCGTCTTACTATTAACCAGCAGGAAGTAATCATTTATGTACACCTTCGTGTAGCAGTTAACCACTCTGCTGCGCATGTTCATGACGTCGTAGAGAACGTCGTTTATATCTGCCAGGTCGTTTTGGGCCAAGCGGCTGAGGTACTCATTCACCAGGATGCTTTTCTTGATGATTATCCACGAGTTGTAGGTGTCCAGATTGAGGAAGAGTGTTTTTTTAAACTTCATTTTCCTAAATATGACATCTTTGCAGTTGACGTACCTTTCGTTTTGGATGTAAAGATTTTTCTCTTTCTCTATGTGATCATTGGAGACGCTCAGAAAGTGGAGGTTCGAATTGATGTGCGTGAAGACATGTTCGTAGTTATTGTCCGAGTCGTCGTCGTCCGAGAAGATGATATTTTTTTTATTTTTTATTTTGCCCGCTTTGCTAGTTAATGCGGATATCCCCCCTTGGGCCGCTTTTCCCCTCTTTTTCTTCTTTTTACTATCATACGTCTCGCCGAAATTCATGTTGCTCGTTTCGAATATGGTGCTGTTGTACATCGGGTTGGCGTCGAACGGCTGGTTGGGGGTGGAGCCCATTAGACTGCCGTAGTTGTCCCCTTTCCCATCATGTAAGGCGTTTTTTTTTTTCCTTATTTTTTTCCTCATCTTTTTTCTCTTTTTTTTCCTCTTCTGCACATTAACATGTTCATACTTTTTATTGTTATATATGATGTATATAACGTCATTGTGGCATATGCTGGAGTTGCCCGAATTGACATTTTCGCTGTTTATAATTAGGAAGACGCTTCTGTTTTGTTGGTACCGGTAGGGGTAGGTAAACTCGAGGGATGTTTCTTTGGCCGAACTACTGGCCTTCTTTTCCTCCCGAATTCTGATGTTTTCATTTCCATATATTTTTTCATATTTGGAAGTCTCCCGGTTGGTCTTCTTCCTGATGTTCAGGTAGCACTTGGAGTAGCTGTTGAAGAGGCACAGGCAGTTGCGGAACTTGGCCTTGGCGATGTGGATGCGGTTGTTGTTTTCGCTCTCCACCTTTCTCCGTATGTTTTGCGGCTCCATGTTGGGGGGCGTAGCGGTTGGGGCGTAGCGGCTGGGCCGTCTCGTCCTACCCTTCAAGGAGCGTGCGCGTTTGGAGGGGGCCTCCTTTGGCGCTAATACGTTGCAGCGTTTCGGGTGATTTGCGAAAAGTTTCCACGTGTGATCGATTTGTCGATCTGGGGGTGGGAGATCCAGGGACTTCTCCGCGCGAGGGGAATGAAGCGCTGTGTTGCTCCCGTGGGGGGAAGAAGCAAATGGGGGGGGAATAAAGGGGACACAAAAAGGTACACAAAAAGGGGCATAAGAAGGGGCATAAGAAGGCGCATAAGAAGGCGCATAAGAAGGCGCATAAGAAGGCGCATAAGAAGGCGCATAAGAAGGCGCATAAAACGCGCTAACGCTGCAGTGAAACCCTTCGCAGGAACGACCGCATGAGGGGGGAAACCTCCGCAAAGAGTTCGCGGAAATACGGGCGAAGATTCGCGAGGGGCACTTGGACTCTTTACCCTAATTTTTTTTTTTTTTTTCCAACTTTGCGAAAAGGGGCCGTATTCCCGCACACAAAGAGTGCAAAGAAAAAAAAAAAAAAAAAAAAAAAAAAAATTGCAGTAATTGCAGTAGCTGCACAAAATTGTATACACATGCAAAATACCCACGCAGGGGCACACACAAATGCGTTATGCTTCTGTTCTTCCTCTAAGAGAGCACACATTTAGTAGCTACGCAAGGGGAGCGTTGCGGGGGAGGAAGTTTGAAGAAGTCACCTCGTGAGGCAGCACAGAGGAGGGTTGTCTTTTCGGTGCATTTGTCACTCCCTCCGTGTGTGTTTTTACCCCTTAGGGGTGTTCCCTAATTGGGTACCTCTCCCCTTTTTCGGAGAAAAAAAAAAAGAGATTTTTTGCAACGGTGATGGTGAGATGTTACTGTTGGGTTGGCACAGCACAAGCGGGAGGGGGAAGAAAAAAAAAAGAAGAAAAAAAGGGGACTCAACTGTTTATGCTTCTTCTCACGGCACCTCATATAGGGGCACAGAAAAATACGCGTTTCACACAGTAGAATTATAATTAAAATTAAAAACAAAAACAGTTATTTAGCGAAGGAGTACTAAAAAAAAAAAAAAAAAGGGGAGTAGTGCAGGGAAGAAACTCTGAAGGTGGCATTCCTGCCAAAGCGGTGTTCGTAATGTACGCAGAAAAGGAAAGAAAAAAAATTACTACTTTGGAGCTTTTGCCATTCGTCCATTTTCCCCCCTTTGCTGATACCACATGGGGTTGTAAAAGGGGTAAAACAATGTGTTAAACAGATACGCGCTTAAAAAAAAAATTGTAAAAAAAAAAAAGAGTCATCAAAAAACAGCGGGTAAGAACAATGGGTGGGCAGGAACTATGCCGCGTGCAGCACTATCTTCTCCTATATTCTGTCCGAGATAAGCGTGTAGTAAATATCGTCAGTCTGCAAAGGGGGGAAGTGCGCAAGGGAATGCGTGTTGGTATATTTACACATATATATACACATTTTTATACGTATTCATGTGGGGGAGAAAAAAAGGTTACTGCTTTTTTGCCGTGTCTTAGGTAGGGCTCGTCGTAATTTAGGGACCAAAAGGAGTACACGTTTCTGCGCAGGTGGGGGGGAAAATAAAAAGGGTAATAAAAGAGCACATAAAAAGAAGCACCCTTTACGCATCACATATTGGCAACTCAAAATGGGACAATGAGCAAAAACGTGGGCTATTTTTTCCCCCCCCTTTTGCTATATCTAACCTGAACGCTTTCTTAAGGCTTAAATTTTGGAAGTCCCAGCACCTCAACTCTGTGTTGTACTTATCCGTTATGTGGCTCGGCCTGCAAAAAAGTTGCCAAAAAAAAAAAAAGGAAACAATGGACAGTGGCCAAATGGAATATAAAAAAGAGAAAAAAAAAGAGTCGTAAGGGTGGAGGTAGACCCGTTCCCACAGCCACACGTTAAGTGTTCCTGTGTGCATATGTAGATGGCAAATTATTTTTTTTCCCACTTTTTAAAGTGCTCGTAAAAGGTGATGTTCGTTAGAATGGTCCTCGTGTTGCGCGCGAACAAATATGTTATGAAGGCGAACAGGGTGATGTTGATGAAGTTGCACAGGATTACAAGCAGGGCGAAGGCCTGTGGGGGGGGGGAAATGTGTGGGCGCCAAGCGGTTGGAAGGAAAAGAAGGGGAAATGGCCCAATGGGCGGTAAGCAGGATGCGCGGGCCAAGCTGACTGCACAGCAGGATATCCCCTTACGTAGTCCACCGTCTTGTGAAACAAACTGAAGTACAAGAAAACGTAGTAGTAGTTGTAGAGCAGCAGGGCGAAAATGGAAAATATGAAGAGGTAGAAGGCGCGCTGGTTTTTTATCCCTGCGAGGGGGGGGTGAAAGGGGGCGAGGAAAAGGGGGCGAATTGTTTGTGGAGAGGCAACTTGAGGAGAAGTAATTTGTGGAGGAGCATTTTTCGGAGGGGCATTTTTCGGAGAGGCAATTTTCTGCGCAAGTCCACGGGGGGAGGCGGCGTACCGATGCAGTTGTCAACCCATACGCAGTGGTGGTCTTGGTGTCTGCCAGGGGGGGGGAAGCGCTAACGCGGTGAAGTGCCAACGCGGTGAAGCTGCTCATGGACGCCGAAGCGGGGCGCCCCAAACTTACACGATGCAGTGGAAGCACTCCGCGCAGTGGTGCACCCTCGGGGGCTTGACGATGTTGCACGTGACGCAGACGTTCTGCGAGGGGGGAAGCGGTATGGGGGTAGCGGTTAGCGGTGACAGAGGGGAGTGACCCCCAAGTTCTCCACAGCTACACCATCATGCCTATAGCGCATGGCTACACCGCCGCGGCTGCGCGGCACCCACCCGGGGATTCCTATTGTAGAGTATGGCATTCCTGTAGTCGGCGTCGAGGGAGTTGACTCGCTCCTGGGAAACCTGCGCATAGAGAGGCATCTTCTGGCCCTCCAGGTGGGCGACGAGTTGGTCGTACTTAGCGTGATCGTCCTTATTCATTTTCTGTGGATGCATAAGCGACGAAGAGATGCTTTTGTTAAGTTTGTATAGCTCCATCTCGAGGCCGTTCAGCTGATACTCGGCCTTTTTTTTGAAGGAGCCATCGTAGGTGTAGGCAAAGGGGGTGTTTCTTTTCCCGTGCCTTTTGGTTAGAGTTTCATTTTGCTTGTAAAACCCGGGGCTTTTAAAATAAAGAAGGCACCAAAGGAACTGCTGGAAGAGCCAAATAGCTAGCCAGGTGATGGACAAAGCATGGTACTTCCTAAAAGCCCAAAAGGATCTAGAAATGTTCGCAAAGACAATTAAATTTAAGATGGCGAAGAACCAAAAGTAAAAGGCGTATACAGTTTTGCAAATTTTAATCCCTTTGCAGAGTTTATCTTGTAGCATCCACTTGTTTAGCAAAATGAAAACCAAAAAGTATCTGTTCCTTAGGCACAGTTGGAGCACATTGGTATTGTCATTTTGTAGGGACGTCTGATGAACCAAAGGTAGGGACCCATAATCACAGAGGAGTCTCAGGATGTCCACATCACAGTGTTTGACGGCGATATGCAGAATGGTGTTCCCATAAAAGTCTCGATGGTTAATATTAACACCTTTACTGAGTAGCCACTGCAATGTACTTATGTTGTTTCTTTTTACACTTAGGAAGAGGGCAGTCTGCCCATGTTCATTTTGTTCCTCCAGACTAGCTCCGTTCAGGTAGAGTAGCTCTAAGATGTGTAAAGCTTCCAAAATTTTACCCTCATTAAATTCGCTAATGGCTGTTAGGAAGGGACTCATTTTTCTCCTATTTTTATGAAATAAAATGGATGGGCCAAAGTGCTTGATTAGGAGGAGCACAATTTCGTAGTGGCTATTCTTTATTGCGTAGTAAATGGCTGTATCGTTGTTAACTAGGTCTTCCTTGTCTATATCTACAGCCAGATTGATTAACCTTTTGATTAGCTCCGTGAAGCCACAGTAGCACGCCCAGTGTAAGATGTTAATTTCGTTCAACATTTCGACGTCATTGCGAAGGATGTAGGGCTGGATGATTATTTGGAGCCTTATGAAGTCCTGTTGCTTGGCGCACTTTATTATTTCCTGCTGCTTTTCCAGGATTTCCCTGTCTACGTGTTCGTCGTCGCGGTGCATTTTGGGCTAACGAGTGGGGGGTGTGCCCATAAATGAACTCATAAATGCATACATATGGGCAGCGTGTACCCATAAATGAACTCTTAAATGCATACATATGGGGAGCGTGTACCCATAAATGCACTCATAAATGCATACATATGGGGAGCATGTACTCATAAATGCACTCATAATGGCAAACCCCGCGGGGCATACTTTCATGGCACTCTTCCAAACGGGCATGTGTCCACCCCACCCTCATTCAGCACGCGCCGAAACGTTGTGAAACCACGCGGGTATTCTTCTCAAGGTGGGACTTTTGCACTTGATGTGCTGAGTGGCGCATACGCAAGAGCACAGTTTTGTAATTTTTCCCATTCCCTTTCGTAGCTTGGTTTTTTTTTTTTTTTTTTTTTTTTATTCTCCACTGGAGTGCGCTTTGTTCCTCCACTTGAGGGAATTTTTTTTTTTTTTTTTTTTTTATCATCTCATCGTATCTTACTCCCTTTTTTTGGCCTCTCTTGCGAAAAAGTCTTAGGGGCCGGGGAGGGTGTGTGTGCTGAGTGTGCACTGGGGCGTGCACAAAGGCACGCCATGGGGGAAGCGGAACAGGTCGCACGCACATTTGGCCAAGCGGTCTTTTCTCGCCCGCAAAAATGTTCGAATGGCCCCCTTCGCGCAGAACAAAATTGGACATCCGGGGGGTTAAAAGGGAGGAAAATAGAGGAAAGGAAAGGAAAGTCATAACAGAGTGTGGAGGGAGTGAGCGCACGTACATATGAAGGTACATACGTGCGACAAAATTATGCTGGTCCTACCGCTTAACAAATGTTACGCCTTCGCTTCCGCAAAAGGGACGTTAACGCGGCCGATTTGGGGAGCCGCACATGTTTGTGCCTTCCAAAAAGGATTTTCCCCTTTGCGTTAAATTTCGAGGGGCGCTTTTTTGGCCAAATTAAAAGCATTTTTTTTCTTTTTCTTTTTTTTCGTATGGCGCTTTGCTGATTGGTCCCCCTCTGCTACATTCTTGCCCCGTCCTTTTGCCCACAGTGAGGTGGCGGTAAGCCTCTTAATATTACAAGGGAGTTTCCCTCACAGGTAAGTAGGCACGTATTGTTAACCCCCCTTTTGGGGGGTTTCCATTTGTGGAAGTGAGTCAACCGACAAGGGGGGGACCAAAACGCGGGAGCGTCTTTTTCCTCACATCGCGGTTGCTTCGCAAAATGGACAATTTTTAAGCGCATAAACTGCCGTAAAAAAATAAGGGGACTTTGTGGGACCATCGAAAGAGCTTGTTAAATCGGGGGAGGTACAACCGGTTTGTAATTTTTTTCAACATTACTAAGTAAGGCGGCTAATGAGCATTCGCCTTGTGGACATTTACATTTGGGCGTTGGTTTGGAAGCCTCTCAGGGGGAAGAAACGGGCGGCACCTTATATAAGCTAAACGTTTGCTGCGCGATTTTTACGTAAAGTGGGGGGTTTATGGGTCCCCCCCGGATGAGTTCATATGATGGGAGTGCGCTACGGGGTGGGGCAACGAAATAGACGATACGTGGTGGGCGCATTCGTCTGAGTTCCCCTCGACAGTTACCACAATTTTTTAACGTATCTCCACCTACATGTTTCATTTGTGAGCGTTTCCATCTCAGCTTTGCTTCTTCTTATTTGACCATTTCGTGGCTACGCGGATCGACGGGGCAACCCTTTCAGGTTTCGCTCCTTCGCGGGAAGCCTCCCTGCGTAGGCCATATTTCCACAATCGGAATGATGACTCTTGGGGGGCATAAACAAAAAGAACTTTTTATACTCCCCCAGTGATACATGCCATTAATTTGGACTTGTACGTATGCGGAGGGCGCACCAAAAGGGGAGTTGTACCAATCTTTTCATTCAAAATGGTTTTTAAATAATTTACCTCTTTGCAGTGGTAAGTTAACAGAATAGCCGCCTCTTTCATTTTTGCAAAAACGGCACCACGTTGGGGGAAAAAAAAAAAAAAAAAAAAAACGCGTAATAAAAATGAGGCAAAAAAAAAAAAAAAAAAAATTAAATGCCCATTTGAGCGCATATCAAATTGGAAAAAATAGGAAGTGAAAAACTCTAACTTGGCAGTTGCATGAACGAGAAAAAAACGCAATCACGCAAAAAGTAATATTTGCCAAGTTGGGAAGAACTGTTTGTGGTTGTTTTCCCCGCGAGGTAATTAATTAAGCGCTTCACGGGTGAGCGGCGCTTCGCAAAAATTGTGAAATCATCATAAAAATAAACGCTGCTTTTGCATTGGCGAATAATTATACATACGTGTGAGCAACGTGAGGGACGAAGGGAGGCGCTTCACCCTATTGGTCATTTGCTGTAAATTTGAGAAAATCCATTTTGTATTTTTTGGAAGAGGAAAGGGAACGTTCTGCGCGGTCCTTCCCCCCCCGTATCCATTGGCACAGCATAGGATAGCATAACGTAGGAGAGAACGAGCCACCTCTTTTTGTTATCCCCGTAACGCGACAAGTAATACGAATGAGTACTGCATGTGGAAATGGGACCCCGCGCATGGGAAGGGTCTGCATGCCCGTTGCGCAGCCCCATTAGCGCTTCCCCATTTTGCTTCCCCACTTTGCTGCTTCACTTTGCTGCTACATTGCCGCCCCCCCCTTGCAGTGGACGCCTTCAACGAGAACTACCTGAACGATGAGGACGACTTCATGGGAGACGAGTTCGGGCAAGGAGTAGACAGCGACGATGGAGATAACTACGAAAATGACATAGACATTATAACGGAAAATCAAATAAAAAAGGAAAAGTCAGATTATGAGCATTCGGATGTGAATGAGGATAACATAAGGATAACAAGTCCCTATTTGACGAAATATGAAAAGGCCAGAATTATAGGCACGAGAGCTTTACAGATAAGTTTAAATGCCCCCCTGACGATACCGATAGAGACACAAGGGGGGGAGGTATCAAATGGGAAGAATGAATATGACAATTACCTTAACAATGACCCGTTGGTGATTGCGGAAAAGGAGTTACATAACAAGTCCATTCCGTTCATTCTGAGGAGGTACCTACCCAATGGCAGTTACGAGGATTGGAAACTGGACGAGCTGATAATTGACTAGCTGCGTTGCTTTAGGTGGAGCGGAATGTCTCCCTATAGGATGGACATTCCCGAACTGATGTTAGCTTCGCCAGCCAAGTTTGTTTGGCCCCTTCCCCGTTTTTTACCTTGCTCTGTATCATTTTATTATTATTTTATTTTTTTTTTTTAATGTTGTGCTGTGCTTTCTTTGGGGGGAGCGGCTCCACGAGGTCCAGCTCTTCCATTTGTGAGTACAACACAACGCTTTAATTAGTCAACATGGTTATGATATTCCTTTTCGCTGAAGAATGCGCAAAGGGTTTTTTTACCGGAGTGATTACTGCTTCGGCTCCTTTTCATTTTATCCTTTTTGCGTATTACAATCATTTGAATTTTTTTTTTTTTTTTTTTTCCCTTAAATTCACTATTCCACATGGTGTAATGGTGTAAACTGGTGGGAGAAAGCACCCCCTTTCCGGTGCATACAAAAGTGCCTACACCAGGACCAAAAAAAAAAAAAAAAAAAAAAAAACTTAAAGTATGATATTAATAACCGCAGGGTTGTTTAACATCTGCTAAGAAATTTCACAACTGTGTTACTCTTAAAAAATGGTAGTCGTCTGTATAATTTAAGTTTTGGGGGCGGCACGGATGCGCAGCATGGCACATGCACATGAGTTGGAGAGACATCCAAGTGGAACAAAAGGGAAACAAAAAAGAAAAAGGAGCAGAAAAAGAAGCAGCAAAAGACGCAACAGACGCAGAAAACGCAGAAACAGAAACAGAGAGATCGTTATGCGATGCCCCTTCGGAGGGACAAAGACCTATTCACAAAGCTGGGCAGAAAAAAAGGGACGTCGCGCCACATGCGTGGCCGCCGCTTTACGCACGCGTACTTAAAAACAATGGTGGTTTGTAAGGTGTTTCCACTTGGTCGTTGCGACAAGTGGCACGCTACAATGCGTGTGCATTTAAAAAATAAAAAGCGGGTTTGAAAACACAAAAAAAAGGAGAGAGCGGTGGGAGGGGAAGTAGACGGAGAGGGTGAGGCAGTTGACGCAGTTGACGCTGCAACCCTGCTGACCCTGCTGACGCCGCGGCAGAGAACTCAAACAAGCGAATTTTTTAAAAGGGGTGGCTTTCTTGGCACGGCTCCTCCACGGACTCAACTGCTGTCGCTGACGTTCATGTACTTTTCGTAGTACGTCAGGCTGTTGATCTTCCAGTACTGAAAGGAATTGTACTAAATGGAGGGAAAAAAAAAAAAAAAGAGAGATAGACAGTGAGACAGTGACACAGTGAGACAACATATTTTGCACAACAGAGGGGGAGTGACATTTTCGTGGGCCCCGCTGCTTCACGTTGGTAAAAACTCCCTTCGCAGCGAGTCACATTGGGGGTTGAAAGCACATAACGAAGCAATCGCAATCGCAATCGCAATCGCGATAACGATGACGTAGCAAATGGCAACAAAACACACGGAACGAAAAGAACACCCCTCGCGTAAGGCCCCAAAATTGGATGGTCAAAAGGGAACGGCACAAAATTCCACCCATCCGAAACGCACACAAGTTATGCAACAAATTGAAGTGAAAAAAAAAAAAAAAAAAAAAAAAAAATCACGCGATTATGGGGGGACATGGCGATTCCCCCAATTAGCCCTTCTCGCAAAAACAAAAAAGAAACTCCTCAGATTTATTTGAAAGGACAAAAGTTCAAATTTAATTCAGTTCTCGAATTGCGCATTGGGATGGTATGGCAAATTGGGGAGGGGAAAATTGAGTGCACACTTGTGGGAAGGGGGGAAAAGGCTATACATGCAGATCACTTGATCGGTATGTTTCCATTGTGTATGTGTGCAAAGTGTGTGGGTAATACTGAGGTGAAGGCATACACATGAAAAGGGGAGGGGGGGGACTTGTGCACATCCGCTTTCGATGTGAGTGCATGTCAGCTGGGATGCAGTCCGCGCAACGCAGAAAAAATCACACGGTTATGTTTAAAGCGCCTTGGCAATTGACAACTGGGCAACTGGGCAAATGGGCAAAAGGCATATGGGCATGCATCACAATTTGGTTAGGCTAAATATTTTATCATTTTTGGTTTTTACTTGGTCGTCGTCTTCCCTCTTTTTGTCATTTTTGATGCACGGGAACATGTGCTCGGTAATTTCGCTCATGGTTTCGTAGCTGCGGGGGGGGAAGCGGTAAAAGGGGGGGCGGTAAAAGGGGAGTGGTAAAAAGGGGAAGTGGTGGCACGTAAGATGATTCGCTCAAAGGGGAAGTGGGCGCTCATTCGAGAGTTCTTCCCCCATTGGCGCCTCCGCTGCAATTACGTTTTGGCGTAGGTCGAGTTGACGTGGTGCACGATTCCCCGGTTGTCTATGATGAACACTTTGGCCTCCGGGACGCCCACGGAAATGTACGCTCGGTGGTCCTTCGAAGGGGAAAAAAAAGGGAGAGAATATCAATGTGTGGGGGGTTAACAAGGGGGAGGGCATAATCAATCAGGTGCACTCTCCCTAGCGGCGCGAAAGGGGCAAAGTGTGGCAATCGCCTCTCAAACATGGGAGTACAAATAACATATGCACGTGCGAGAGGACCCGCTTTCTTTTTTTGGGCCATTCTTACACTCTCGGTGTTCCCAAAGGCGGCGTAAAAGGGGTTATGGTTTAGGGGGAACAAATTTCTTATATCGCGCAACGCGGCTATTTTAAAAATGTAGGGCTTTTTGTCAATAACTTCTCTTTTGAAGGAGGGGAAGAGCCTATCTGGGCTTAAAATAAGAGGTCCGTCTGGGAGTTTGTTATTATCATTTCTTTTGAACCTGAAGAGGTACTCCCTTGTGGAGTCGGCCTGACCGATGGCCCTAGCAGTAAGGTACAAAATGTGGTACCCATTATTATTAATTTTGTTAAATAATTGAGAAACGCCAACATGAGACCAGTCCTTTCCAACGATCGGCATTATATGTCCCAGTACATTTGACCTCGTAATGGTTCCATCTACATCGGAGATGACAATTTTGGCATTCTTTTTCCATAGGTATATGGTGCCATTAATACTTTTGGTGCCTTGCAGGGAGGAAGTGACTAAAAAGGTGATGGTGTTTGCTCCTTCTTTTAGGTTTAACGACTGTAGTTGCTCCGAGGTTGGTCTCAACGATTTTCGGTATCTTATTTTTATTTTTTCCTCCCCATGTTTGGTGCTTCTCCTGCTGACTTCACTTGGGTTATGTAACGAATGCTGTACGCTTCTCTTCGCGTCGTGTTCTTTGAGAGCCGCCATTTCGATTGCCTCATGGTTATCCCCATTACCATTATTATAGTGATTGTTATTGTTACTGCTCGTGGTGGTGGTGCCACCTGCGGTGGTTGCCATCTTGGTGGCACTTTTTCTCCCCTCTTTCTTCTTATCTTCAATTTGATGGGACCCTTTGGGATCCTTCCCCGTACTCTTGGTATTGATCGTGTTATTGTCATATTCTACGCTGGATACTCCGAACCAGTTCCTCCACCCCTTGTCCTTTATTTCGACCAACGTTAGAGACGAGTTTAGCAATTTCTCGACAGCCAGGATAGACAGGGGTTGGTTGAAAACGACCCAGGAGGCTAGCAGGGGGAGGGCAACCCTTGAGGGGTAGTAAGGGTCCTTCTTATCAAATCGAAAGACGAGCGATGGGTGGTACCAAAGGTTAGAATTCTTGTCTATCTGGTCATACGTAACTATATTGGCTTCGAAAATATTTTTGTTGTGAATTTCTATGTTGTAGTCACTCTGTTCGTTATCTGCATTTTGGTTGAGGAGCAGATGGCCACATAGGCTGCACTCAATTCTGTTTTGGATGTCGTCGTCAAAGGTGCTCTCCGGCTCGTCCTTCGAGTAGCTCATTTGGTTATCCTCCTCGTTCGAGTTCATCTCTGCGTCTGCCTCTGCGTCTGCCGCTGCATCTTCATCGGAGTGCTGCTCGTGGTGCGCCTTGAGCTTCCCCCTTGCTTTGGCTCGCTCCTCCGCCTTGGCCCACTTGTCTGCCCTGCCGGCGTCTTTGCCGGCTTCTCTGCCTACTTCTTTGTCAGCTTCTTTCCCCGCTCCCGTCCGCGCCCCACCCCCGTCCACCTTCTCCCTAGCGCGCTCCCTCGCTTTCTGCTTCAACTTCTCTATCATCCTCTGCTTCCCCTTTTCGAGTTCCTTCTCGCTGACTGCTTCTCCAAAGGAGTGCTCCTCTCCCCTCGGTTCCGCCTTCTCCCTATCATCCCTATCTTGCTTACCCTCCTGTTTCGATTCCGCGTTATGTGTTTCTTCTGCTTCTTTCTTTGGCTCCCCTTTCGTGGGGTCCCTGTTCGCGTCACTCCCTCGCTGGCTTCCCAGTTGGCTTCCCAGTTGGCTTCCTCGTTGACTCCCTCGCTGGCCTCCTCGCTGACTGCTTCGTTGACTTTCCCGTTGGCCTCCCCTTTCGCTGTGCCGCTTAGCATCCGCGGCGTGCCCCCTGCTGGGGAGTCCCTCCCCCTCGCTAGGCCTCCTCTTCTCGACATGCGCAGAGTTGCCCCCGTTTCGGCCACTGGCAATGTGAGCATTCCCATTATTGTTGGCGCTGCCATTATTGTTTCCACTGCCACTGTTGTTGGCGCCGCCCTGGTGGAGGGGGTTGGGCGCCTTGACAGCCGCTTTAGCGGAGTGGCTACCCCTGCTGTCCTTCCTGGGACCCTGCCTGGAGTCATCCGCATCATTTTTGTTGCTGAGTTTTCTGGGGGTCTCCTTCTTCACATGGTCTAAGTGGCTATCCCTATATCTTTTTACATGCTTCGTTTTGCTGCCCCGAGGGAAGTTTTTAGTTTCTCTCTCTTTGTCTAGGCACTTTCTAACATTTGACTCGCTCAAGTTTCTTCTGCGTACACAAGTGAGTTGTTCCCTCGATGAGGAGTGGTCATGGACTGATTCGCTTTTATTATAAAATTTTTTTTTCTTCTCCTTTTTTTCATTTTTATTGTTGGAGGAAATGGCTGTACAATTGTCGGAAGCGTAGTCCTGATTTTTCAGATGGGGTAGCCTTCCCCATGACCAGGACCATTCCGAATTGGCATTTGGATCATCGTCGTCCGTTTTTCGTTTACTGGCATGGTGGCCGTAGTCTTCGCCTAGCAGGTTTCGGTGCAGGTGGGGGCTTTTGTTTTTTTTTTTCTTCTTCAGGTTGTCTTTTTGGGCGGAGGGACGGTGATGGTGGTGGTTGTGAGCGAGTCCGTCTAGTCCGTCTAGTCCATCGCGCCCATCCTGCTGGTCGTGCTGGTCGCGCGCGACGAGGTCCCCTCCCTT
Source organism: Plasmodium vivax (assembly GCF_000002415.2). Taxonomy (NCBI): domain Eukaryota; phylum Apicomplexa; class Aconoidasida; order Haemosporida; family Plasmodiidae; genus Plasmodium; species Plasmodium vivax. The sequence continues at coordinate 1,589,646 of NC_009913.1, forward strand.
GGCCTGGCTATTGCTCTGCTTCCTGCCCTTCCCTTGCTCCAGTTTGTAGTTCCTATCCACCGACTTCCGCCTATCGATGGCGATGTTGCGAAGGAAAGACTTATCCGAATCGTCATCGCTTTTGAAGTTGTTTAGCGAATCGTTAATGCTGCAGCTGTCGATGTGTTGGTCTAAATATAAATCGTTGTACTCATGGCGAGGAGATGACAAGGGGGAGGTTTCTAATTCTTCCTCCACATCGTCATACGTCTTCTCCACAAAGTAGGCTTCCCCTGCGCTGCCTAACTTCATATGCAAATTTGTGCTCTTTCCATTAACCAAAATGCTCACTATTTTTTCCTTTGATCTTAACAATTTTGTTTTACCAAATCTGACGTGGAAGGGGGTGGACTTGTAGGTGACGCTTATTTTGTTTTCTCCTTTGAGCTTGCTTTCAATTTCGGACTCTATGCAGATGATGTCGATGCACCCGCTGAGGGTGGCTTGGTTAAAGTCCAGCGCGTTGGACACGCTGCTCACGATTTTTCCCCACCTGAGGGGGGGTTGCAAGGGGGTAGGCAAAGCGGTGTGAGCAAGCGGGTTAGTTTACGGTGTGCACCCATGGGGGGGATGTCTCACCCCAATGATCGCATGCACATTTATTAACATTCTTTATCTATATCACTTCTAATGTTTTTTTTTTTTTTGCGAATGGAACGAGGGGGGGGCTCATACTGGGCGTGCCATTTTACGCACACCCAGGGCCCACCTTGCACTCGTTCGGCCATTTAAACGGTTTTACTTTTCTTACATGGTTTTCTCTAGCGCGGGTTACACATAACAGGCGATCAGGGTGGAGTAGCGGCAGAGTGGTGAGGGAGAGAGTGCACAGGCTTACGCGTGGGGAAGCGCAATTGGGGCTAATCACATAGGTAAAATGGCGCATAAGAATATACACATACGTCCGCCTTGGCACCTATAGGGCTGCCTACATATGTATATACAGATACACATACACACGGTTGCGTTCGAACATGCGTGTGGCCCGTCACTTTGGCTTGCGGCTTCTTCCTTTTGCGACAATTTTTCGGCTTTGCTGGGGGAGGATCAAGCGGCTGCCATTGTTCGGCAGGGGTACCGTCGGTAGGGGGCGTGGCACGGGTGGAGGCCGCGAAGGGAAGGGGCCTCGCTAATGGGGCAGGCAAAACGAACAGGCCAAGCTGCCCAGAACGGGGAAGCGCGAAAGGTATACACGCGATAGCAAAGGGAAATAATACGTGACTGTGACTGCAAAAAAAAAGGTTACATGAAAAATGGGGACGAAACGGGAAAAAACGTTACGACGTTAGGCAGTTAAGAAGTTGCCAAGTAACGAAGTTGCGAAGATAGGAAGTTAAAAAGTTACGAAGTTACGAAGCTAAGAGTTACGAAGTTGCGAAGGTAAATATATGCATATCTTAAAAGAGATTTAATCAAACGCGTGTGAAATTGAAAAAAAAAAAAAAAAAAAAAATGTGTAAAAAATTGCGCAATAATGCAATACAGAAAAGATGGGGATGGGGAGTAAGAGCTGTTATGATGCAGGTGAGAGAAAAACGTTTGGCAAATTGTTCGTTAAGATTTGCCTAGAAAGTTTAGAAATGGGAAAATAAAAGACTATACACTTTTGCGCGTTGGCGAAGCTGGGGATCGGCGAGCGCAAAAAAAAAAAGGGGACGCAAGGAGAAGCGCGCGGGGAAGCCAAAAAATGAGCGCAAAGCGGGGCGAAGGGGCACAAAAGGTTCGCAAATGGTGCGAGCAGGCACGGCAGAAGTACAAAGTGAGCGGAAAATGGGCCTAAAAATGGGCGTAAAAATGGCAAAAAAAATAAAATAAAATAAAAGTCTACAAAAAATGGGAGGCACTCTTAAAAAGCGGGCATGAGAAAGGCACATACAATTTACCGGTTTTTTCTCACCCTGAAGTGTGTGCGTGAAAAAAAGAAAAAAATAAATTGCCCACATCAGCACATGTGCGTGATGGCTTCAAAGCGTAGCCCACGTGTGCTTAAAATTTTCGCACGTACGTATGTGTTAAGGTTTGGCGCTTTGGCTTCCCCTGCTTGTGCGTATGTGCTTATGTGCCCATGTGAGGATGCCGGTTTTCCCCGCTTAAGCTTACATAGTTGTGGCATAACTGAATGGCTTCGCCCCTACAGTGCCGCACAGCTGCAGTTTTCTGCTCTCTCCAAATTGTTTTTCCCCTTGGGGGGCCCGCCCCGTCAAGCGGTACCCATTCGGATTCATCCACTCCAAGGCAGTGCACTTAGCTGCGCATCCCCCAGGGTGCTACCCCCCCAAAGGAGTAGTCTTCGAAAATTGAAGAGACGCGGGGCGCACAGTTGGAGGTGCAGTAAAAAAAGTGGAAAAAGGAAAACGCAGGTGGAACGGTGTGGGTTGGAGAGCGTCGACCAAAATGGCGATCAAAATGGCCATCAAAATGACTAGCAAAATAACTGCCTCCTTCCCGCCGCTCCCATCTTTCCACTTCAAATTTAAATTGCAAAGCGCTGCCACGTTTGGGAGATAACGAGAAAAAAAAAAAAAAAAAAAAAAAAAATTACCACGTTACGCAGTTCGAAACAATTAGCACGTTTTTACCTTCACCCATTTGCACAACAACACATTGCTCACAAATTGGGAAATATCCTTGAGGGTCAATTCTTTTTAACTCTTCCGTTTGAGGGTTGGCTTTATTACCCCCCAGGTATTGCAACAAATTGTATCATTTCTGCTCTCCTTCCTCCTGCATATTACGCAGAAGATGCCGCTAAGCCGTTTTTTCCCCATCCGACCACGACATACGCTTTATGGCGGCAGTAGGACATACGCCTTGGTCGTATACCCCCTACCGCAACGTCAGTAAGAATGGGATGTGCCATTAATCGCATGTAGAAAAGGAGAGACTCTTTTTTTTCTTTTTCTTTTTTTTTAATTGGTAACGTTGCAACTGTAAAGCGGTAAGTTTGCAATAATTGTTTTGTAAAGTGTTTGAGAAGAATTTGAATTTTTTTTTTTTTTTTTTTCTCCCCCTTCCCCTGATATATTCCCGTTGTGTATTTTAAAGTTTTACCATTTTGCGGTGAGCTAAACGGATTTTACAGCTTGGCCGCAGTGCAGGCCCCCCAAATGGAAACAAAAGGGGGGCGGCACACACACCATAGAATGGATGCATTTGTGTGGATGTACATGCAGGCTTTATCGAATAATTCGTGTCAGTTAGGGAACAAATTGTGAGTTCACCCCTGCGACACGTCTTCCTGTGAGGAAGAGACCCCCCATGTGCGTCCCTCGAAGAGGACTCTACAGGGGAGAAGCAACGGACGTGCGAGATTTGCAAAACGGCAGACAAAGGGGAAAAAGCTAGCGCCGCTTCGAACGAAGGAAGGCTTCCCTTTCCCACACGGAGGGAGGGTTACAACGAAACAGACACGTTTGTGTGAATACGTATGGGCACACGTATTATATGTATGTACAGGAAGGGACGTGGAGAAGAGACATGCCGATTGTTACTCTGTGGAAAGCAAAATAGGTGCCCTTTCGTGAGCTGCTTGCTGAACGAGGGGGAAAACGAAATCGTTGGGAGTTATTTCGTCTTCTCTCCAAGTGGGGAGTGCAACAGGGCAGGGCATCATTCGTGTGTAGAGGCAACCTGCAGATAGGCACCCCCACCAAAAGGGCGCAAAAATAAGAAAACAGCGCCAAACACAACTGCCCCCAACCGGGCGAAGCCAAAATGTGCGGCTCCGAGGACTACCTGAAGTGCCGCCTGCACTTTGAGTACAACCTAATCGAGTCGCACGACACGGTAAGAAAGATCAGGGAGGGTCAGGAATACACGCTCGTACACACGAAAGGGGGCGATGAAGAAACCCACAAAAAGAAAATATACCTGTTGGGGTTAAATTATGATGAGTGGATTTTCCTGCGCGGGAACTTCCGCTTTCGCCTTCTAAAGGGGATGGCGAAATTTAACGGGCAGGTATTGAAGCCATCGGAGAGGTACACCAATGTGCGCATCCCGGATTTTTACCCCCTGTTCAAATTGGTGGCCCTGAATGGGAGCCACGTTAAGTATGAGAACAGCCGATTTGTCTTTTTTGCGAAGGATTCTAAGAGGTGCAGTTGTAATGGTTCCCGCGGTTGTAGCGGTTTTCACGTGAGAGAGGTGAAGGGAGAAGGAAAGGCCACTAACCAAGGCGATGCCCCACAAAGGGGAGAAGAAGAGAAGGGAACCAACACGGACATCACACCGAGCAGAAGCGATTTTACCGATTCGAAGCAAAATAGGGAACCAGCTGAGAGTTCCAGCATATGTACCGACAAGTGGGAAAAAAATTGCTGCCTGAACGAGTGTAGCGATAGGATATTGCAAAATTATCTGTATGGATTGAATATGTTAAGAAGGGAGAATGGAAAGAGGAAAGAATTCTACGAATACGTGGTGAACGCGGACCGACGTGATGTCAGCACTCTGGCGAGTGCACACATGATGGATACCATAAGCAGAGATTCTTTTTGGGACAAGTGCCCTATCATTATTGCCTTTGAGAAAAAGAAAGATTTTCTTTACCATTTGGCGAATGAAAATTCGGGGAAGAAACTCAACTTGTCTAACCTGGAGCAGAATAATAGCCCGTATGTTGACACCTACCAGGTCTCCTACGTTTTGAGGGAGTTCCTGCGATATATACGGATTGGGAAGAAGTACCGGGTGGGGGAGATGCTGGCGAGGGCAGGTGGCGAGGCGAGCGGCCACGACCGCGTGGAGGAGGGAAAACCACTGGAGGAAAGTAAACCAAAGGAGGAGGCCAAACCGCAGGAGGAAGGCAAACCAACGGAGGAGGCCACACCGCAGGAGGAGGCCAAACCACAGGAGGAAGCCAAACCACAGGAGGAGCGCTCGTGGGACCCACCCCCCAACGGAGGCGAACACGGAAAAACGGAATTGCCCGAGTTGACCACACTGACCAAGTCCAAATGCTGGGAGTTTTACAAAAGGAACAAAATAAACAGAAGGATTCACCAGTTCGATTACCCATACTACAAAAGAGAGAGAGAAACGAGCAACATATTTAGCATCATGATGATGGGAGATAAGGGGAAAGGAAAGAGTCTCTTGACCATGAATTTGATAAATGATTTATTAAATTTTCACGAAGAAGTATATCTGGTAGATATTGATGTGGGCCAGCCGATCATAGGAATAAGTGGCTTTCTCTCCATACATAAAATAAAGTGCCCATTAAATAATTACAATTTTTTTGAGAAGAAAGCCAAGTGTGTTAAAGAAATATTTTTTGGAGGATGCTCCATCGGGGAGAATGTCCAATATTACGTTCAGTGCCTGGAGTACTTGTACTTTTACTTATTTAACACCTACTTTGAAAAAAAAAAGAGGAAGAGAAGAATAGCCAGTAGGATGAACGAAGAGCGCTGCTATCCCGTTGTGATTAACACCTTCGGATGGGTCGAAAATATTGGGCTGCTCCTTCTGAACTTAAACATTTACCTAAGCTGCTGTAATTTTATCGTCCAAATTGATTCCCTAAAATGTGAAGAAAATGTGAAGAGCAAATTGAGCAGACGAGAATTTGTATCCTACTTGTTTAATGATTTTCTGCTGATCAAGCTAGCCAGGCGAAACGACATTTATGCAATCTTAAATTTGAACAATGAAAAGGTGTCCCTAATTTCGGAGCCCCACTCCCTCTTTAACGTTATCAGTCAGTATAGTCACCTGAAGGAATACAATTTTTTATTTCACAAATTTGACATGTCTTTCGAAAGGGAGAAGATTATGCATGACCAGTTCTGCCTGAACAGGTCAGGCAATAATTTTAAAGACAGAGAGTGCGAAGCGCACGGGGGGGGTGTTACCAAAATGGATGTAAATACCGGTACACAGGGAAGTAGTGACTTTAGGGGGGATGGCCACCCCAGGTACAGTAACAAAGAGGTGGAAGATAAAGAGAAACAAAAGAGGATAGAAAACCAAAGTGGTACGAAGAGCCACGAGATGCATATCGCAAGTGAGGAAAAGTATGACTATTTAAAAAAAAAAATGAAATTTTTTTTTGGCTGGAATTGTGTGAGGGTGATCAATTTTGTGAGCTACGAAAATGTTCTATCGCATGCCAATATCCATGAGATACTGCACAGATCGGAGAGCTGTTCCATCCAAGCGAAAAGACTAAGGTGGTTTCGGATTTTTTGCTACTTTTTTTGCAAGTTTAAGAGTATAGTTTTTTATTCCTACATCCCCTCGTTTGGCAGCACCTTGCGGGAGCGCTTTCGCCCGTTGGGCGGTTTCGCCGATGGTCATTCGAAAGGCAACTTGCGCGGCACCGCGAGTGCAGGCCAAATGAAGGAACAACCAACGTTACACCAGCAAGGGGGCCCCCTTGGAGACAACGCTGCTATCATGTATATGGATCCCCTAACTGGAAAGGAGCTACCTCCAAATGATAAACCATTGGAAGAAGTATGTCACGACAAAATTAAACACACCGTGAGTGAATGCGAAGGAAAACAGACCAAAGAGAGGACGAAGGAATGTGCGACCCATATTTGTAAAGCCCCTCAAAGCAACGGGCCGCTTTTCAACTGCGCCATTTTCAGTTTGAAGAATGTTAAATTGAGCAGCTTAATTTTTAATAGGCACTACTTTAATGCGCTCCCCCATGGGTACTTCAATGCCAGCAGGTTCTTCTTTAACAATGTCATATGCCTTTGTAAGGATGTGAATGTAGCGAGCAGTGCATCCCGAAACAAACGCAAGAGGGGGGGAAATCCTGGGGAGTTAGTAGGGCGCTACCAAATGGGGGAGAGACGTGAAGACCATCTGGAACCCAACAGGGTGGATTATTACATCGATCGGTTATACCTAAATGCAGATTTTAAAAATGAAAATCCTGTCATTAGGGAAGAGTACCTGAGGGAGAACAACGTCCAGATAGTTCCCCTGCGTGAGAATTTCACCTGCCTGCTAACAGCATATGTGAAGCTAATTGATAACATGAGACTCATCATTTATCTGCCCTTTTGGTTTCGCCAATTTGATTTGCTTTCCACCGTTGACACTTTTGTTGCCGGCATGCAGATTGCCCCCAGGTACATGGACGACATGATTAATGAGTATTTATTTTATTACGATGTAGTTACCCAAAAGGGGGTTGAGATGAAGGAAGCCCCCCAAATGGGGAGCCCCACCGAGGGGGGCCCGCCATCCTAATCTCAGCTATGGTGTGCAGCGTAGTTTCGTAGGACACCCCTCCCCTACCCCTCCTTTTTGGTGCGCATAAATTGGTAAACATGCAAATTTGCACGTTTGGAAGGATGAGGAAAAAAAAAAAATTCGCAGCGGTCCAAATGCATATAGCTGCCCAGTGTTGGTGAGGCGATGGTGCCAAACACACTGTGCTGTAACAAAATTAATTAACCGTTGTGTGCGTCCCAGTCATTTTACCCTTTTGCACATGCACACAGTTTTGCCAAAATTTGTTTCCCCTCTTTGTGATGTTTCGTTGTGTGTATATTTTTTTTTTTTTTTTTCGTACATTTTGAGGGAAAAAAATAAAGGCTGTTGCAGGATGCAAATTTCAGCCGCGCGGAATGTGTATGCCTTCAGGGAAGCCCCTTTTTTTTGCCGGCCATTTTGACCGGACAGATTTGTATACAACACGGTGAAGCATCGCTTTTTTTCTGTACGCAGCTTAAGAGGCGAACTTGCGACTTGTCAATGTCGTTTGGATTAATTTGGCCCAGTCAAACGGCCGCACGATTGTAAAAGGAAGAAAAAAAAAATGCGTGCGCGTCGCCTTTGTGCAGTTCACAGCGCGGAGAAAAAGGCATTCATTCCACGCTGCCAAGCACACTTGCGGGTAGGCCGTTACGGCATACCTTTGCGCCAACAAAGTAGGTAGCTATAGTGGAGCCTGTTTGCTAGCGCAAAATTGTTCTGCGCACGGGAAGGCCGCTTCGGATGGGACCCCCACGGAGGAGCGAGCACATTAAAACTGAGAAGCGAAACGACGTAGCATAAATTGGCGGAGTGAAGGTAATTCCCCCGTTTTAGAGGGTCAAGCTGGGGAGAAGGAAACGTTGGAAGAGGTTAAAAAGGAACGGAAAAATTGCCGCTACTTTGTTGGTGCGGATTGCTGCTATGTACAGCTGCACGGGTTACGACTGAGTTGGGCCTCCCCCATTTAGAAATTGACCTACAGAATTGGGTGCGCTCTGCCTTCGAAGGTATATACACTAATAAGCACCTGTAAAAAGCACCTTTGGAGACAGTTCACGCCTGTTTCATTGGGCCATCTCTCCCATTGGAGGTTAACTGTTTCTTTTTTTTTTTTAATCCCGTTCGGTTGTTTAGCAGGGCGGGCTTACACTGTCGAGGCGAACGGAAGAGATTCCCCAAAGGTAGGAGAAAGCCATATAGTACTTCCCCTCCTGAGAAGATACCCACCAGGTAGCGCCCTCACATGGGTATCTACGCAGAGGAAGCGCAACGACTGAGGTGACTGAGAAGTTTTTATAAAAAACACACTTCTGTGAACCGTTGGCGATTGTTCTCAGCTGAGAAGAAGCAGCAGCAGCAGAAGAGATAAGCCACAGTGCAGCTGAAGGGGAAAAAAAGAACCACAACGTACAGGGACCTACCCAGTAAAGCACATCTATCCGTAGTTGCACCAAAATGACGACTGCGAACCTGCACTGCTGCAAACTGCAGTCGCAGGAGCTGGCGCTGACCAACTACGGCTTCATCAACTCGAGCTTGTACAGCAGCCTGAAGAGGAGCTCCAAGAGCAGCGAGCTATACGCAGAAGTAGCGAACACAGTTTTGATCCTAAAGGGGGATGGAAATATTGGGAAGGACGAAATAGCGTTGAATACGTGTCAGAGGGAGTTCTCAAGGATCCAGCTGAAGGAAGCTGTGCAGTTGAATATCCTCGATAAGGAAAGCAAAAGAGACCTCATCCATTTCATCCCAATTGATAGCATCGATGTGGAGCTTACCCTTTTTGTGAAACCCGATCGGTTGATCGAAATGGAGGACGATATTTTGGAGGGGGTTTTCAAAAAGCAGTTCATCAACCATGTACTGACGAAGGGGCAGATACTAGCCCTAAAATGTGGTGACATTTTGATAAAGTGCGTTATAAAAGATTTGAAGGCGGCCCAGTTTGACGAAATGAAGAGGCTAAACAAGGGAAATGTTAGCGGGCTTGGCAGTATGGGCATCCAGAGCAGCGCGAGTTCGTTCTTCAAATTGGGGAATAACTCCCCGGTGAGTAGTACCCCTATGGGTAGACAAATGGGGGCACACGAGAGGGGCATTCTGTTCGAAAACACCGAGTGTATATTCACCAGCATTAGTGATGGGAAGCTATTTATTGAATCTAGGAAGGTGCTAAAAAAGAACATCATCAAGAGTAATTTCAATTTTGAGGAACTAGGGATAGGAGCACTTGACGAAGAATTTAAGACCATTTTTAGACGCACCTTTGCCAGCAGAATTTACCCCAACTATATAATTAAGCAGCTGGGGATTAAGCATGTGAAGGGACTCATTTTGTATGGGCCCCCGGGTACAGGAAAAACATTAATAGCTAGACAGATAGGAAAAACGTTGAATGCAAGAGAACCCAAAATTATTAATGGCCCAGAAATATTAAATAAATATGTAGGGCAGTCCGAGGAAAACATTAGGAATTTATTTAAAGATGCAGAGCAGGAGTACAAGCAGAGTGGAGAGAACTCACAACTACACATCATCATTTTAGACGAAATCGATGCTATATGTCGACAGAGAGGTAGTGCTGCTTCAAGTGGGACGGGTGTAAATGACAGCATTGTGAATCAGCTGCTGTCCAAAATTGACGGTGTTAACAGCTTGAATAATATACTACTGATCGGGATGACCAACCGAATTGACCTAATCGATGACGCTCTGTTGAGACCCGGGAGATTCGAACTGCACATCGAGATTTCTCTCCCCAATAAGGAGGGGAGGATCCAAATTCTGAACATTCACACGAAGAGCATGCGAAAGAGTAATAAGCTAAGTGCAGATGTAAACATCGTAGAGTTGGCCGAAAAAACCCCAAACTTTTCTGGGGCTGAAATTGAAGGGCTAGTGAGAAACACCGTGTCGTACGCTTTCGAGAGGCACATCAATTTTAACGATTTAACCAAACCGATCAACGCGGATGATATTATGATAACGCAGAAAGATTTTGATAAGGCCCTGAAGGAGACCAAGCCAGCGTTTGGAGCGGAAGAAGACGTCATCGACGGGTTGCTCTCCAATGGGATCATCAATTATGGGGAGCAATACCAAAATATTGAAAACACATGCAAATTGCTAATTAAACAAATTGTAGAAAATTCAAACACAAATTTGTTGAGTGTTCTTCTCTATGGAGAAAACGGCACAGGGAAAACCACCATTGCCGCTTACCTTGCCAAGAGCGCTAGTTTTCATTTCACAAAATTTATCACCCCGGAAAATCTAATTGGGTACTCTGAAATTAGTAGGATAAATTACATAAATAAGATTTTCGAAGACGCGTATAAAACTCCCCTTTCGCTAGTCATTTTGGATAACATAGAGAGGCTCATCGATTACACACGCATTGGGCCTCGATTTAGCAACCCAGTCCTGCAAGCAATCATGGTTTTAATAAAAAAGAAACCCAAAAGGGAGAATCAGAAAATTTTAATCATATGCACCACGTCGGAGTATCAATTTATGAAGGATGTCGGGTTGATTAAAAACTTTTTTGTGAATATAGAAGTGCCCTTGTTACATTGTTCCTCCTCAATTAGGAACGTTTTGCAGAACCGGAATGAAAGTTGTCGCGACTTCCCCGAACGAGAGATAGAGCAAGTGCTCGCGGCAAACGTGATCAAAAGTATCGCCATTAAGAACTTGCTCATGGTCATCGATATGGCGTCGGAGGCGTCCGTCGACGGCAGCATCACGAGCGAGGTCTTCCTGAAGACGTTTAACGACTGCGGGATTGGTTTCGACGAGGAGGCGTTCTATTGAGGGGGCTGTGCGGAGCGCAGGCCGGCACGTTGTTGAGTGGGGACTCTCTGCTTTGCGTTTCCCCCCTCCGTTGCGTTATAACTTGTATGGAGTTTTTTTCCCCTTCAATTTGACCGCCCTGCTTCCCCATTGGGGCGATTTCTCTCTGCCAATTTTGCGCATGGGGGAAACGCCTACACATCGCGCGTATTTGTTAGTCGTCTTCTTTTTTTTTCTCATAAAAATTGGACACATTTTAATTAACGAAAAGGGGTCAGTATCACGGAGGTGAACTGTTAAGGCGCCCCACTCTGCAGGGAAGCATCCCCCAGTGGTGTTTTATTTTCCATTCTGCCGGGCAGTTGATGGGGCAGGTAAAACGCTGTTGCGATTATGGGTACATCCAATGTGCAGCACAGCGCGGTGGGTACACTACCGCGGAAAGGGGGGTGAACAAATGAACCGAACGGGGAAATGCTACGAGGGTTACATCGCTTAAATGAATGAGCGCCTTTTGCGGTTACCCCGCATGGCTACTACAAAGGGAAGTACTCCGTCGCGTAAAAGTGAAAATAAAAAAGGAATATATGATTAGCAAAATTGCACACCTTTTTTTTGGTTACCCAAATTGGAATCCCACAAAATAGGTAGGCCCACTTGCATATCACTCATATGCCAACTTTTTCGTGTCAGCTGATGGGGCATCCGCACTTCATGGGCCTCTCAAAGCGTGTTAGCCATCCAGGGGAACTTACCCATTAGGCCACGCTTCACCCCATTTGTGCGTTCCCCGCGTGGGTAAATATGAATTGGAGGACGTCCTCAAAGAGGAGTGGCTGCCTGTCACACGTGGGGATTTACTAACAGTGGTAAGTTGGCGGTACCGCAATTTAAGGGGGGATTGGAAGTTGGCAGTTGGAACTTGGGGGGTGGGAAACCGGAGAACATACGATCATCTGCAATTTTCCTTTAATCTGTGAAAATAAAAAATTCCTGGCAGAGCAGTTGGCCCGCATTTTTCCCTTCCCTGGGGTTTCTCAAATGGGACCTCCAACATGCCGCAGGAGGTGTACGCGTATCCCGCACGTGCAAAGGGGTGAGGGGGAAGTAGCCGGGGAGATGCATACATTTTGCGTAAACGCGTTTTAAATAAACAGATTTTGTGCAAACATCCCTTATGCGCATATTTTTATGTACGTACTTGCGCCCCCATTTGGGGGAAATATTCCCTTCATGTGAGAACCCCTGCCTCATTTTTGCGCGCCAACAGTTAAGGCGCAAAGTGGTGGTCAAAAGGTGAAACCCCTGGGACGGGGGAGCATACGCGCGAATGCGTGCGATTACGCATACGTGGGCTTATGCGCACTTGGGTGCATGTAGAAGGCATACAGCATATGGGTAGGCGTATGCAGAGGGAATACGAGGCGAAGGCGCGGTGGGAAAGGATACGCACGTGAATATGCAGGTGAATATGCACATAAATGGGCACATAAATACGCACATTTTATGCACGTATGTGCTTACATGCCCTGCGGGGTAGCCCCCGCAACGCCCCTCCCGAAGCTGCGGCTGCAAAAATGTGAAAACGGGTATGTGAGCCCCCACACGGAAGGGCTGTTTACACGCAGGAGTGAGCAGGCAGGAACGCTCCGGAGGGAATAGAAGCAAGTGCATACTGGTATGCTCCCTGTGGGGATAGGTATCCATGGGTATGTACATGTACGAGCGTTTTCCTACGCGAAGGCAGAAGTACGCGCACTCACATTCGTATTTGCACAATTTTAATATATATTTATGATCATTTGTACCCATTTTTTCTTTTTTTTTACCCCTTTTCCCATTTTTTTTTTTTTTTGCCTCTGTGTATGGGCTCTTTTCATTTTTCACGGCATTTTTGGAAGGCATACTGCTTTTTCCTTTCCTTTCCTTTTCTTTTTCCTTTCCTTTTTTTTTTTTTTTTTTTTTCAAAGCACATTTTGTCGAAGTATAAAATAGGGAATTTAAGTAACACAAAAGAGCGCGTATTAAAGCTTTCCAGAATACGAACGCGTATGCGCTGTGAAAAGTGAGCTTTCCTGAAGCCAACCTTTTTTTTTTATGTAATTAATTTTTCGCCTCGAGCATTCCCACTCCGTGCAGAGAGGGAGATGTACATGCATATGTAAACACCTGACATGTGAGAATGCCCATTCGCACGTCAGTTTTGAGTCCCCCTTATACATGGAAATATTTATGATCGTGAAATTTCAGCTTATACATGCACATAACTTTTTTTGGCAAAAGGGTTTCACGATTATATAAGAGGAAATTTTCCCTCAGCGCGCACCTCCCTTTGTGAAGGCATATGTGGGGGAAGCGTGCGCGAAGGTATTAGCTGCGCAAGGATGCATTGCAGAAGGGGGATCACTGAGTAGGCCTGCATTTGGGGAAGCCCTCAAAAGCGCTTGTACGCATTATGCGTGTACGGACGTACTGCTCCCCCTCTGCGTAGCGGATGTATAAATGCCTTATACAGAAAGCGCGCGCATAAAGGAGTGTACACTGTTATATGTGTCACCACCCCAACTCTATGTGAACAGCAAAGAATAAACTCACTCTATTGAGGGACATCCGGGGCTGCCTTGTTTGTATGTGCCTTCCTTTGTGCGTTATAAAGCATCGCCCGCTGGAGTAACCGTACGGAGCGTTTATCACAGCGAGGCTTGTCGTGTGGGCATGAGTTAAGGACCTTCTCACTTATTTGTGAAAGTTCGCTGCTCACCATTTTGCGGCTTCTCCCCTGCACGTTGTCACCACAACAGAGATTGCGCCAACTGCGCAACGAAGCGGGAGAAGCTCTTTTGAAAGGATCGTCAGAGAGGCGTGCCCCTGGATGACCACTCTCCTTTGCACGTATATACAAGTGCGTGTGTCCAATGTGCCCCCCTTGTGTTCGTTCCTACGATAAGGGCATTGTTTCAGCGAGGGAAGGAGTATAAAAAGGCACTTCCCCGCAGTGCATAGCAGGGAGAGGGAGCAGAAAGGAACTGCAAGCACGCACCTGCCAGTAGGTCGGCTGTTATAAGAGGAGTGTCTGCTTACTTATCCCCCCCACTGTTGACGTGTTATCTCGACTGCTTAAAAGGACGAAGAGAGAAACAGGCAAGGTGCGACCCCGGGGGAAGGAACACAGCATTTGTAAGGAAGCGGCTCTGCAGGTGGAGGTGCGCAGACGCGGAGCGTGACTTGGTAAAGGAGGACCCGTCGAGGGAATCACCACGAGGTGGGGCAGTCCAGGGAGAAGCAGGATAAGGCAAAGCAGTCCACGGAGAAGCAGTCCGCGGAGTAGCAGCCCAAGACCCATCCACCCCTCTGACAGAAGAACATAAGCCAAAAAATCCACCCAAATGATAAAAATGGAAAATGAGTCGTTCAACCCGCTGTCGCTGCTGGACAAAAACCAGCCGTTCGACGCGGAGAAATTGAAGCTGCTGGACAACGTAGTGGAGGCCCTGTTGGACACGAAGGACAAAAACAGAAGGGACTTTGCGCAGAATCTGTTGAACCAGTTTAAGATGCTGGACAATTCGTGGAGGTCCGTGTCTATCATTTTGGAGCACAGCGAAAATGTGAATACGAAGTTTTATGGGCTGCAAATTTTGGAGGAGTGTATAAATAACAAGTGGAATATACTGCCGGGGGAGGAAAGAGAGGGCATGAAGAATTTCATCGCGTGTTACACGATAACGTTGTCTACGGAGGGGACGACGGTGGGGGTAGACCGACATTTGTTAAACAAATTGGATGAGACGCTAATACAGATAGTGAAGAAGGAGTGGCCCGATTCGTGGTCGAGCTTCATCCCAGATATTGTAAATTCGGCAAAGCTAAATCAAAATGTATGTGAAAATAATATGAAGTTATTGAACATGCTAAGTGAGGAGGTGTTCGAGTTTGGAAATGAAACGTTAGTAAAAAAAAAAAAAGAAAAATTAAGAAACGAATATGCTAGTCAGTTCCAAGAAGTGTATAACTTATGTTTGTACATTTTGGAGGCGAACGTGTATAACAAGAGAAGCACAAACACATCCCTAATTAAGCAGACGTTAAACTGTATGTCTAATTTTTTCAAATGGATCCCATTAACGTACATTTTTGATAAATACAAATTTAATGATACCAACATACAGATTATAGACCTCCTGTTTGACCACTTCTGGGATGATATTTCGTACAAAATTGAGTGTGTAAAATGTATACAAGAAATAGTGATGCTAAAAATTGACGAGAAAAATATCATTTATTTTGATAATGTGTTTATCAATTTGTGGTCCAAGCTGGTCGCCAAAATTAAGTTGTTGCCCAATGCCAATGAAATGAAGAACATCCCCCCGGAGTTAAAAATATTCTGGGAGCAGTACTTCTTGCAGCTGAGCATATGCATTACAAGCTTTCTGCGTAATTACAGAGAGAAAATCGTCGAAAAGAACAACAATACAAATGATGTGAATATCGTTTTTAAGTTTCTAAACATGCTAGCGAATAGCAACATGGAGGAGGTTTTCCTCATCATCATCGATTATTATAACGTTTTTACGGAGCAGCTTATCAGAGAATTAATCACGAGGTTGGAGCAGGAGCATAACTTGAAGGGTAAGGGGGGGGCCAATGTGCCCGGGGTGCCGAGCTCCTCCAATGACTTGAAGAATTCGCTGGGCACATCCCCCATCGGTATGTCCCTCAATTTGGAGGTGTCCTCCTTAGGAAGTAGAAAAACGTACAGCTTCGCCACGATGAATAATGAGTCCAGTCTCATCGGGAACAGCGCCATTACCGGAGGGGGCAGCAGCATCATCAACATTAACGAGTACTCGTCCATTTTGGACAAAATAGATTTAACCCCAGGGGATATCAAAAAGATGTGCCCGCGGATTAAGCTCTACGAATTTATTCTGAACGATATAAGGAAGACCGTCATCGAGAAAATGGCGAAACCTCAGGAAATCTACATTTCGTATGACAACGAGACGGGGGAAGTGGTCCGAGATTTCGAGCCCGACACGACCGAAATTTCCCTGTACAACACGATGAAGACGACGTTGGTGTATTTGACCTACTTGGGGTCCGAAAAAACGATGGAACTGATTGTGGAGTTGCTAAACAAGGAATCGGAGAAGTCGCTAAAAAATACGAACAAAAATGAAGTGTGGAATAGCACGAAGACCAACCGAATCAGCTACGCGGTGGGCTCCATCTCCATGTGCATGACGCTTAAGAAGGAACAAGATTTTTTAATGTACATTCTGAGGATATACCTACACATGATAGAGGTTAAAAATGGGGAAGAAAACAGAGCCATTTTGGCCTCCTGCGTTATGTACATTGTGAGTCAGTACCATCGATTTTTGAAGCTCCACTGGAGATTTCTAAAAACGGTGATGAAGAAGCTGTTCGAGTTTGCAGAGAATGAAAAGGTACAGGACATGGCAGCGGAAACTATTTTGAAAATTTGCAAGCAGTGTAAAAATGTGATAGCCAAAAATAACCATACGAATGATAATAATGAGTCCTTTTTTAACACCTTCATTAAATTTCACAACAATATTATGCATAAGTTGCCAGAAAAATTGAACTTGTTACTTTACGAAGCGATTGCTCATGTCATTTCGTGTTTTCCATATGAGGAGAAGCAGGAGAGTATAAAAATTTTGATGAGCAAGTTGATGAATCTTTGGAATTCGCTAATTTATGCGAATAACGGCATTAAAGCTATGAACGACCCCAACCTTTTAAACAGCAACGGGGCTAATGGCGATGCCATCAATGACATGAAGAATTTGGAGCACCTATGCACATATGAAAACTCCAAACTGATTATCACCTTTGTGAGGGTGAACTGCAGATTGGCCTACGCATTGTCGTATTTCTACTACGAGCAGCTAAACTTAGTTTTTTTAGACTTTTTAAAAATATATCAGCTGTATAGCAAGTTCATAAATATGGAGGTGGAGACGAATGGGACGAAACGGATAAAGCATGCTCAGTTTAGAAATTTATTTTTGATGAAGAGGGAGTTCCTCCACCTGATAGAAACTACCATTGAGAGGAGTTGCTACAACATACAGGAGTTGGAAGCCGAGTTGCTAAAGAGGGAACAGAAGAAAATGAAAAACGAAATTGACGAATCGATGGATGTACATCTGCCAACAGTGGAGGAAGCCAAGCAAATTAATTTCCAAATGACCAGTAACATACTAAACGTGCTGTTAGAGACCATTTTGGTAGATTACCGAGATAGTAATCCCCACATAAAGGATGCCGAAGTGTTTTCTCTGCTCTCCACAGTTTTTAAAAAAATTGAAAATGTCACTTGCCCAATTCTCCCCACCGTGTTAAACTACGTGTTATTGCCAACCATAGACATGATAAAGAATGATTTTTCATCCTACCCGGAACATCGGGAAAAATTTTACAACTTTTTAGATGCCTGCGTTAGACACTGTTTTGATTATCTGTTCACCCTCGATTCGGAAATTTTCAACACGTTCATTCAGTCCCTTTTGTGGGCTATCAAGCATGAGCACCCCTCAGTTGCGGACCACGGGTTGAGGATAACCCACCAGTTTTTACACAACATTATTATAAAGAAGAAGGAATACTTGGAGGAGTTTTGCAAAGCCTTTTACTACATTATTTTGAACGAGGTGTTTAAAACGTTAACGGATTCGTTTCACAAATCGGGGTTTCATTACCAGACCATTATCCTTATGAACATGCTGCGCCTTCTGGAGTTCGAGGTGGTCAATCTCCCGGACGCAGAAATTACCAAACCGCACATAGTGAAGCACGTGCAGACGTTCCTCACGCAGTCCTTTGAGAATTTGAACCAGAAGCAGATTGAGACCTTTTCCGTGGACCTGTTTAACTTTTGCGTGGAGTCCCCCTCGGCGTTTCGGTCCTTCGTCCGCGATTTGCTGATCTCGCTAAAGGTGAGCAGTGCGCTAGCGGCTAATTTGCATCCTTTGTGTGGCGGTGCACCGCTGTACCATTCACGCGATTGGGCACGCCCCTCACCATTGTCGCGGCCACCATTACCGCCGCCGCCACCTCTCCCGCTTCTTCCCCGTTTAGGAATTTTCGACCAACCAAGATGAGCTGTACGAGGCCGACCGACAGGAAGCGCTGCAGAGAGCGAAGCTGGCAGAAGACAACAAACTTATAAAGGTAAACGGAAACGAGCGCTTTCGAGGTGCATGCTTCAGCGTGTGCATTTTCTGCTGGAGAGCCGTCGTTGCAATTGTAAATAAAAAAACGGTGCGCACGTATTGGGTTTTTTTTTTATCATTTTATTTTATTTTTTTTTTCCTTTGCGTGTTTCCCAGTTGAGAGGACTGATGAAGGAAGACGTGCCAAGCTTTTCAGCCATCGACGTGGATGACGAGTGCATAAATGTGGAATAGGGAAGTTGGAGAGGACTCCGCTTCTGTGCCGCATTGTGTCGCTCAATTTCGCTTCGTATTAGTGTAGCCCCCCCACCTCAGCACATCTCAGAATATCGTAGCATATTATAGCACACCTTAGCAGGTGTCCCCCTCAAATGCGAACCCTTTTTAATGACTGTTTTATTACCCCCCTCTCTGCCTTTAATCCACACATTGTTTCCCTTTTTTTGAATAAAATTTCCCTTTTTTTTTTTTTTTAACAAAAGCGGGTTTCCCTTTTTGGGTGGTTCGGAAAGTGTGCACGCACAAATACATCTCTCTGTATGTGCATGTGCATGCGCATGTGTAGGCATGTGTGTATATACACGTGCACGTGTGCCCACGCGAACTCTGTGCTGTGTGCGTAACAAATGATAAGTGACGGTGCTCGTTTGTCATTTCCTGCCACAGCATTGTTGTGTGCTGAACCCCCCCAGCCGAGGACGTTCCCCATAGCTGCGCCCTATGAGTGCCTCGCAGGGGGGGGATCCACATAAGCAGATACATGTGTGCATATCTACACATGCATTGTTACCTATACATATGTGCATATATGTACATATTTATTTATTCACTTATTCATTTACGGCGCCCCCACGAACGCGCAAGCTGTACCATATGACGCACTTGCGCTTGTGTTGTAGGACGTATCTCATGTGCATGCCGTAAGGCATGTGTGCACATCCATCTGTTTCCCCCTCCTCCCCTCCTCTGCTGCACGCACACATTATGCTCATTATATTACACCCTTCCTCATAATGATATGTATCATTTTAAAATTTAAAAAAATTCACCTGGACAAATACTTATAATTTGAATGGTCAATTGTTTTATACTTTTTAAATATGAACATATAACAGTGCAAAGCTTTCGTTGAAGGTTAATTTATTTTCCAACTTTTGAAGGGGCTGTCCAGTTGGGGTCCCCAGTGGAGATGCCTTTTCGCTCGTTGGACGGGATGCCCACGCGGTGATATATGTAGACCGTTATGGGGGGTAAAAATTATGGAGTGATAAAATCGCCTTGCCCTTTCGAAGTGTAGATATATTCGTGACGAAATGGAATAGGAGTGGATCACCACACCGAGAGAACGCTGTTGTATTCATTTATGCTAATATGTACATTATCGTACGCAGCGTGCCATTCGGTAAAAGGACCGCTTCAAAATGGGGTGAAGCTTAAAATGTAAAACGGCTTCCCGTTAACGCTTCCACTTTGCGCATGGGTCAGTTCTTTTTTTTTGGCACCCCTTTTTCTGTTGCTACACGGGGATGAACTTTTCCCCTTTCATGGGAAATACAGTTTGGCGAGGTGGGTAAGCGGTCGTTTAAAATGTTCACGCGGGGGGGTATACATCCCATACATACGTAATACGTTAAGGGACGCGTTTATGCGCATGCATTTTTCTGCATTCCACTGGCGTCCCGTGCATCGTATCCTTGGTGATGAAAATTTCCCTTTTCCATTTTTCCCACGGGAAAAGGGGCTTTTAGCTTTTTTCCATGCATTCCGCGGTTCATCTTTCAAAATTGTTGCGCTTTTTACTCGCGCTTATTATTTTTATGGCGCTCCGTTAAGCTATTCGTTGTACATGTATGTAATGTTTTTTTTTTTTTATTGCTATTAATTTATCGCTTATGTATTTATTTTGTTCGCATTTTTGCTCGCAGTTTTGTTTGTCGTTCTTCCCATTATTTCCCATTTTTGTGCCCCTCGGCGAACGTCCGTTTTGGCCGTTGGGCGTTCTCCCCCTTCGCGTCACCTTCCCAGCGCAGCAAAAATGTACGTGCCTGCGCGCGAATAAGCGTGAACATATAATATATATTTTTATTTATACGTACATATTTACGCGTATTTATTACATACATATTTATTCGTATTTATACGTACATATTTATATGTACATAATTATACGCAATGGCCTGCGTAGGCATGCCCGCGCGCCAAAGATCGCATGTTCGCTTTTCCGCAAATGCGCACGCCCGCAGCAATACGGACGAACAACATTCAGGCCATCGTCCGCTTAATTTACGCCCGTTTTTACGCCCCTTTCGAGTTCCAAAATTAGTAACCCAGTTGATGATAAAGTTATATCGTCCGGCTCCAACCGCAGCAGGGTCGGCATCGCAAGCGCGTGAATAGCACGTCGCATTTGTACATATGTTTATATTTACCCTCGGTAATAAGATTTTCTTGAAAGGATTTAACCGCCTTGAAATTCCTTTCCAGTAGGGAATAAAACGGTCAGTACGCTGTTTTCACGAAAGAGGTTAAAAAAAAAAAACGTATTCTTTGCATTTAAGCGCTTAAGGATGTGTATGTCCGTCGATGAGGCGCGAAAATAAAATTCGAAATGTATAGAGGGGGAGGAAACGCGGCGTAAGTATAAATGCATATGTATAGTACCATATACCGTATTGCCCCTCCTTATTGAATTTGGCGCGCCAAAGAGAGCAGTATTTGAAGGGGTTACAGTATGAAAATTTATATGTAGAGTTAAGGGGGAATCTTTCATTTAGCCCGTTTGTGCCCTTTTGACGTTACTTCCTTTCCTGTGCTATATAAAAAGGTGTGTATATAGACCCCCCCCAGTTGGAATTATCTGCACGTGTAGGTATGCTACATTGGCGTTTTCTGTCATGTACCTATTCGAAAGGCATGGCTGCAGAGAAAAATCCGTGCGACCCCCTCGAATTTTCAATTGATCCAAATTTAATGTACGCGAAAGGGTGAGCAAAAATAGCAAAGCTACTAGCTCGAACGTGCATGCTGTGCCTCCACGTGGGAAGTAGCCAAGGGGAGTGACAAAGGGCATCCGAACGGGAGTCGTTTCCTGGGCGCTTTTACAAAATAGCAGAGTTTGTAGGGACAACAGCTGGGCGACAGTTGAGGCCGCATAAATGAGGAGTTGAAATTTTAGCTCAGAAAAGTGGGGAAAAATACACACCGGGGTAGGTATTTATATGTGTACATATTTTGCACATATATATATCTGCCCAAGTGCATGCGCGAAATTGGTTTTAGTAGTCCACTTTTAAAGAAGTACAGCGGAGAAAAGCCCCCTTAGGGTTGGCTGCTCACGCGGCATCTTCACCGTCGAATAAGTGGAACGTTTGCCAGCCCAGTGAGGTGCACACACGGCCACGGCCCTAGCGACAGGAGAGTATAAATAAGTATAAACACAAGAGTGCTATTTATGTATATTCCTTTTGTGTGCACTTCTTAACGGTCGGTCGTTCTTAACTGGAAAGCCGCCACAACCAGTATGAACAACCACCAAGCTGTGAAGCAACAAATGAACCCTAAGGGCTCGAAAGAACAAAACAGAATGGTGGCTCCAAACAGCAACATGCCGGGGGGGATGCGCGATTTAGCTTATCACAGGAACAATGGAAACAACGAAATGGGGAAAATGAACATGAACGCAAATGGGCAGCAACATAACGCAGGAAGTAGCAATACGTACAACTCGAACAGTATAAATAATAACAACTATTCTTTAGGCCTATACATTGACAACCCACAAAATGCATTCGTATTTGACGAAAACGATTTGAAAACATTATTTTCTCATTACAAGGGGGCGAAGAATATAAGAATTCTAAATGATAAGGCAGCTGCGCAAATTACCTTTAACGACAAGAATATGATTCAGCAGGTGAGGAAAGACATAAACGGGCTGACCATTACAGACATTGGCACGATTAGGTGTATTATACTGAATGAGGGTAAAATTGTGGAACAGTTTCTCCCCTTTTCGGCCAACGACCCCGCGTCGGCACAGCAGAAGGGGGGTTCTAATCAGAGTGGCGACAGCACAGTCGATATGCTGAAGAAGCTGGCGAACTTGCTGCAGCCGGAGCGTGCCATGGATAGTAGCATGGCCCCGAAGATGGGCGACAACGGGGGATTAAGCGCGACGGGGAGTGTGAACATGGGTGCAAGTATCGCTACAAATGTGGGCATGGGTGGAAATATGCCCACAAATGCGAACATGGGTGGAGTTATCACTACAAATGCGAATGTAAGTGCGAATGTGAGTGCGAATGTGAGTGCGAACCCCATGCCGGGGAAGAACCAAGTGAAGAATAAAATGGGTAATCACGCCATTTACAACAACGGAGGTAGCCACTTCAACCAAGCGCACATGAACAAAGGGGAGCCAGGCGAGAACAACCCCTACGCTACGAAGCGGTTAAGCCGAATTGAACTAATTGACATATTTGGCTTTCCCGTAGAATTTGATGTGATGAAAAAAATTCTAGGAAAAAATAACTCTAACATATCTTACATAAAGGAACAAACTAATAACTCTGTGTCCATTGAGATAAAGGGGAAGCCATTTAATGAAGCTCCGATTGTGGAGCGAATGCATGTGTCTGTTTCGTCGGACGATCTGATAGGCTATAAAAAAGCTACGGAGTTAATTGTAAAATTATTGAATTCTATTTTTGAAGAATTTTACGATTTCTGTTATGAGAAGAATTATCCTGTTCCGGAAAATTTGTCTTTTAAGAGACACGAATATATGTATAACCCCGATGGGAGTACCAAGTATGTGGGATTTAAGGACAAGTGGCATGTTATGAAGGACAGCTATAGGACCGATTACTCCTTTAGGAAAAACAAAGGCTTGCAAAAGAACGACAAGGATAAGAGGATGCACGGCGGCGCCTTTG
This sequence comes from Plasmodium vivax, assembly GCF_000002415.2. Taxonomy (NCBI): domain Eukaryota; phylum Apicomplexa; class Aconoidasida; order Haemosporida; family Plasmodiidae; genus Plasmodium; species Plasmodium vivax. Next base: position 1,612,837 of record NC_009913.1, read on the forward strand.
GCGGGCACCCCAACTTGAGCATCGGCTACGCCAACCAGAATGCCCCCCAGGGGGACTTCAAGGAAATGTAAGACGTAGAGCGGCAAAAAATTTGTGGCACAAAATTGGGGGAAAATACATTAGCGGAAAGTGGACCCCCCAAATGATGCGAATGTGAAGAAAAACTCAGCTCGTTGCACATTGACCACATTTCACGTCCACCCTTTCCCTTTTTCCCCTCTTCAGGAATTACAAAGAACCCAACCAGGGAAATTTTCGCAATATGAAGTTAAGCCGGGCGCGCGATCAGCACATGTGATTGCCTTTTTGATCGCATTTGTAAAACCATTCATGCCGCGGAGTGTAAAATCTCCGTGGGGGTGCCAAAATGGCTTGCGCGTAGAACGTAGTAAATTTTATCCCCTTGTGAATGTAATTCGCCACGCGCAGAGGCATTTGCGCCAACAGATATGTTTATAATCTGCACAGGAGTTTTTTTGCAGAAAAAAGGAAAAAAAAGAGAAGTTTTTTTTGTTTTTTTTTCCCGTTTCCCGTGCCCACCGGTTAACAGCTTACCCGTTATACTTCCAGACATGTTTAAGTTAAAATGTGCACAGTATGTATGTATTATGTGCATGTTTGTTTTTTTTTTTTTTTTTTTTGAGTAGAATAATTCACTTCCCCCTTTTTGAATTAAACCTTTGTTTAAACATAAATCACGTTCGTTTTGGAATTGCGTTTAAAAATTTGTCCATTTTGTTAGCAGTGATGAGAAAAGAAGTTTGCGAAAAAAAATTCGCGAACTTTTTTATGGCATTAAAAATGTTGGCTTTGCTCGAATTTTTGGAAAAGTAGGACGACGCGCAGTGTAAACATGGCAAAAAGCGAAGTGGAGGGCTTATCATTTTTCGTTTTCCCCCTTTACGGTGTCCGATTAGGAAGGCGCGTTTGCCACCCGTGGGGACCCCTATCCCCCGCAATGTGACAGCAAACCTGCAATTTGCGTGCATCGTATGTACATGAGTTCACACACACGCAGAGTAACATTTTGGCTAAATGGAGAAAGTGCCGTGTTGGTAAGCCGCTCGTAAGATTTCCAGACGACCCTTTTTTCTTTCCTTTTTTATGCGCACCGTGAAAGGTGATACACGACCATGCTCTCCTGCTTTATAACGTTTGTATCCCTTAAATGGTTGGCGAAAAGGGAAGGCAAATGTTAGCGGGTTGGAAGGGGGGTCTTTTTTGAGAACACCTCTACGTGCGTTTAAATTTATCCATTTATTCCCTGTGATAGTGAAATGGAGAATTCTTTAGCGTAAAGAAGAAACGGGATAGTTGAACCCACTTTCGGCAATTGTCCATTTGGGTGAGTGAACTGTTTGGTGAGACTGTCGAGGGGTGCTAACTTGAATGGGGGGTTGATACTATTACAGGATGGAGTTAAAAAAATTACACAAGGGCAACAGCACCACAAGCAGCATTTCACACGGCATGTGTTAGTGGCGTGTTTATTTTAGGTGGAAGGCTACTAGGTGTTACTTTGCTTCTTTACCGAAGCTGAAGGGAACAACTGGTTCAGCCTAAACATTAACTAGCGCAGAAGAAAATTTAAAGCGCTCATCAGATGCTGGGGCAAAACAACGCCATAAGTGCGTCACCAAAAGGGATATGTATGTATGTACATATAGTATACATATGTATGCGTTTTTTTCCTTTTTCACGGCGCGCTTAAATGACTCAGTTGCGCAAGGGTTATAATTTATTTTGCAAAATGTAAGGGTAACCCTGCTTCATCCGTACACATTTTTTTCATTTCCCCATTTATTGAGAAGCTTTAACCGCATCTCCTTCCGACTCTTTTGAAGCCCCTTTTTTTTGGATGTTCACCTGTTCGTTAAATTTCCCCTAAGGGTAACTTCTCTTTTGTGATGTTCTAAGTTTAATGAGAAAGGGAGAGCAAACTTAATGGGCATGAAAACCCTTGTGTGATGTAAAGCAGTTTAGTAGAAGGCCTACTTTTGAGTTGCCCCTTTTTGCTAACTGCTCTTTGCTCTCTGCTGATGTACTCTGAAGGACAACATGAAGGATCCTCTGGAGTACGTCAACAAAATAAACTTTAACACCAACCGGTTTCCGCAGTATACCCATGTAAGTGCGCCCCTAGATGGGCGTTTGGCGGCGCGCCAGAGGGGTGTGTTGCACAGCCCCAATTGTGAACACTGTACTGTAGCGCTATTCTTTCCTGCGCATTCGCCGCTTCACCTCTTAACCGGTTCACCCCTTCTCTTGTTACAAAACCCAGCTGATAGAAAGTTGCCCCTCGGAACATGAAAAGGAAAAGGTTGTCCGGATATGCCGCTGCTGGCAGTCAGCGAAGTTTCCCTACTGTGACGACACGCATAAGGTTAGGATGGGGGTCGCGAATGTGTGTCATATTGCCAAGTGCAGCATTACGCAAGTGCAGTTGCGCGCGGGGGAGAAGATGCATGTCTTTGAAGGGGGCCTTTGGAGAGGGCTTTCGAATGGAGCCCTTTTCAGAACAGTGAGCGGTTGTGTAATAATGCGCAGTTGTAAAACCCCAATTGGGAGTGCCAATTTTCATGTACGCGTTTCTCCCTTTTTTTCCCCTCCCCCTTCCCTGTACGATTAGATCCTCATGGAGAACGGAGATGATGTTGGGCCGTTCGTAGCCAAACTGTCCAGCTACAAACTATCGGACGAAGAAAAACTGAAGCAGCAAAAGTATAATGAAAAATATATAAAACTAAACAACAAGTTGTCATCTGATAAGGCTTCTATGTCCATTTTGAAATTTAATTATAGGCCATATGTGAGCAACAAGTTCAGGAAATCGCTCATGCTGTCCGTTGTCGTTTTGACGTCAGCCTTGCTGTATGATAAGAAGGAGAAGTTGGCTGGCCTTTACTCAGCGCAGTGAAGCGAAGAGGTCACTTTTTTAAAATATCACTCCGTGGAACTTTCAAAAAAAAAAAAAAAAAAAAAACTCAGACAATGCCATTATTTTATCAACCCGCGCTGTAACGTTAAATCGGTACTTCTCCCCCGCGAGTATTTGTGTCGTAGGGGTTACTCAAAATTTCTTGGCGCTTCTTCACATGTTCGTGTGTTTTGCTATGTGCATGCTTATATTTACGTTTGTGTGTGTTTTTTTTTTTTTTTTTTTTTTGTTATGCCATTTGCTGCGGAACAACGTCCATCCCTCGCAAAATCTGCGAGTGTGCGTTTGGGCGCCCATTTGGGAGAAGTGACTCCCCCCGCATTTCGCTTTTAAACTGTCACCTATCGTGTTAAGTGAACACCATTTTTGAGATGAAGAGCCGCAAAGTGGTAGTTCCCTTTGCAGTTGCGCACATGTGAAGTGTGCGTAGACTGTCGGTAAAAAAGTTATCACAGTAGGGTAGACCAGAAAGGCTAAAAACGAATATGCAATTACGTTTTTTTTGGATGCGCGCATGGGGAAAAGGGGCAACAAAAGGAAACAAAAAAAAAGGCAAATGAAGAACAATTGGGGAATGACTTCCCCTTGAGTAAAAACAAATAGCACAGCCATGTGCAGGACATTTAATTAAGCATAGCATGCAAATGAAGTGTGAATTATTTTGGACAGCTTTTGTTTTCGAAAAGCAACTTGAAGGGGCCCTTCTCCCACCACGTGATATCCATTTGGGGGGAAAAAAAGAGGGGAAAAAAAAAGAACAGAAAAATGCATCACATGTAACATGTCAAATTTAAGTTTACGAATTATGGATCAACTGTGGGTTGCCACTTGTTACAAAGGGAAGATAAAGAAACAAACGCAAATGAGGGGAATACGTGGAGGAGTGGAGTTGGGGGAAGATTGGCTGATATGCTGTAGGGTCACACGTTAATGCGCCATAAATGAGAGGCACACGTGTAGGAAGTGCAGACTGAAAAGCGAAATCGTATGGTGCATTCGAATTGGGAGAAAAGTGGGGCATACGCTCCCCTCACGCGTATCGCGCCTATCACGCCTCTCACGCCCCTCCCCCCGGGCTGCTAAAACTCGCTCATCTTTTTGGAGTACTCGCTGTTTTTGTTCTCCTTCAGTTTGGTCCTTAAGCCGTGCTCGATAATTTTCCCGTCTTTCAAAACATAAATGTAATCGCACCGATCAATTGTCGTAATTTTATGGGAAAGATTTATGATGGTCGAGTTGGGCAGGTAACTTTTTATGCTTGAGAAAATTTTCAACTCATTTGCAGAATCGAGGGCGCTAAATGCTTCGTCTAAAATGAGTATTTTTGGCTTTTTTATGATAGCCCTAGCTAGGGAAATTTTTTGCTTTTGTCCCCCTGAGAGTGTTTTCTCATTAATGTTGTGAAAAAATTTGTCCTTATAGGAAGTGATCAAATCGTGTATGCAGACAATTTTGGAAACTTTAATAATTTCTTTATATAGCTTCTTCACGAAATGTACTTTATATTTGTTGTAGCTTTTTTTTTTTTTTTTTTGCTCATCGAGTTGTTTCGTATTTACGTCATCCCCGCACATGAGGCATTTTTTAAATGGAGGGGAGGGGTACTTCGCCTGCGTCGTTTCGGCTTCCGCACGCGAAGGATCTCCTTTACTGGGGGGATTTGTTCCTTTCAGCATTTTCTCAGCCCTTTCGTTATTCTCCCCGAGGAGGTCACCATCTGAGGGGAACAAATGTACACAGCTGTTTATGCTGTTTTTATTTAACCCGAAGGTGTAATTGAAGTAGGAGAGATATTTATTCGCCTTCGTCCTGCAATTGTAGGAGTAGAGTATGTTGTAGATTATGCTGTCGCTGAACAGGTAGGTGTCTTCCTCCACTAGGGAGATTTTCCTCGTCAGAATGTACTTTGAGATGTTTTCTATATTTTCATTGTCTAGGAGAATGCTCCCATACGTTTTGGTATACAGGCGTGTGCACAACTTGGAGAGGTCATCCTTCCCCGAGTCGTTGTAGCAGAGAATTCCGTAGGTGTATTTATTTGTGAAGTTCAAATTAATATTTGACAAAATTTTATTTTTTGGAAATTTTGCATAGTAGAAATCTACGTTTTCGAAAATTAAGCTGCTCCCCTTTTTGTCGTCTTTGATGTTATCCAGAATTAAATTTTCGTTTATGTGTTTGTAATTTTCATCGATAAATTTTAAAATTTCTAATTCTTTTATTGCGTTCTGCACAATGTAGGGAAGTATGTTATGGAGATTTTTTTTTTTTTTTTTTTTCAGTTTTTTATTTTTTAAAATTTCGTCATCACTTGTGTGGCTGCATTCAGTTGCGCGCAAGTTGGAGGCTGTTTCTACGGCATCGTCAGTTTGGGTGGGGGCATTCAGTTCGGTGTGTGTGAGCGAGTCGTCCGAGTTTTCGTTGTCGTCCAAGTTTTCTTTATCGCCTGAGCTGGTCACTGTGCTGGCCTCATCTTTTGCGCCGTCTTCGTTGTTGTCCCCGTTTTGCACCCCATCATGGTGCATCTCCGTGATGGTGGTGTCGCTGAGCACATCATTCATGTTGATGCCATCTAAGGTTACGTGGTCCACATCGTTTGCACAGTCACCGCAGGAGGTGCCACTCGCGGTTGAGGCGGCCAAGCCCACTTTCGACTTCTTCTCCAGCAGATTGACCGGAGTCCTTTTCTTCCTCTTGTAGTAAAACTTGGAGTAGTTGTAAAAGAGGAAAGTGAGCAGGACGACGTACAGCGTGTTGTTCGTTATGTTGCTCATTTTTAAAATGCTTTTTTTATCCTGCATGGACAGCCTCTTAAAAGAGCCGATGTTGTCAAGCATAAAGAGGAGTTCCTCACTCACAGGGTGGTGTCTCTCTTCGAACAGCTTCAGAATCAGCGAAATGATGTTTTTCTTATATTTCGTTTTCAAGAAATGTATAAAATGTTTGTCTAGCTTATGCTTGATTATGAGTTCGTGGTCGTTTTTTATGAAGCTGTATATTTCTTGCATGTTCATTTGGGGTTTGTTTTTTTTTACTTTGGGGGTAAGCTTTTCTCCCCCGTTGGGGGTATGCTCCGCGGTGGTTAGCGGTGGGGGGGGAGCAGTGGGAGAGGGAGCGGCAAACGGGGGAGAGACGGAGTGAAGCTTTCCCTTCAACATTGTAATGGGGTCTTCCCCCGTCTGCCCCGCGTTAGGCGCAATGTCCCGGGTTGCCCCCTCTGGGAGGGGATCCCTTGGGGGGAATCCATTACATGTGGGGTCATTCGCCCTATTTGTGCCCACTTGGCGATTATTCCCAAAGTAGTCGCGACAACCCCCAGGAGTGGAACTTTCAACCCGTTTGGCCTCTACCCAGGGGGTGCCCCCCCCCGGATCGTCCTTCCAGCCGCCGCATCTCTCGTCTGGCAAAAACTTTCGCAAGTTGTTATAGTTCCTTTCGAAGAGTTTTAAATAATTGGGCCTAATAACAGTGGCAACGTATTCGGCGTTCTTTTGGATGGCTTGAAATTTTTTGATAAGGGAGTATTTAAAGATAGTATTTTTTAAGTCCAAAAAGTTTAGCCAATTTAGGGGAGTACACTTGGGGGATGTAAACTTGTTGGGGTTACCACGGGCCGAGTCCTTTTCAATCAACTTGATAATATCTTCGGCATTTCCTATGAGTTCCTGCACCCTGGAATACTGCTGTTCTATGGTGCACGACTGTGCAATAATGTTTTGCATGTACATAACTGACGAGATGGCAGTCCTTGAATCCACGTGGATGTTACCCTTTAGCATCTTTTTGCTTAAAATGAGGGTGACGATAAATGTAATCAAGTCGATTGACCGGATAAGGAGCTTCTCTATGATGTAGAGGAGACCTAATTTCATTCTGCTCATATGTATTGCATCCAAGGAGCGGTTAAACTTGGCAATCTCTTTACTATGTGTGTTGAAACTGTTTATGAGGGAGAAGTTCTCGAAGGATTCTTCCACGACATTGTTTGAGTATGCCACGACGTTGCTTTCTTCTTTTGCGAGTTTTCGAAATATGCTAGAGAAAAATATTGAGATGTTAATAATTGTTAAGACGATGAAGAGGGACACGACAAAGAGGTGCACGTTAATTTTGTATAAAAAATAAAAAGACAAGGCTGTTTTTATTACATTACGTAGGAGAACGATAATGTTCGTTGTGAATATGTCGATTAGCTCAGAGGAGTCGATGCTGAGTCTACTGATCAATTCCCCTTTCCCCCTTTTCTTAAAGTAGCTAATGTGCTTATGTAGCAGCACTCTAAATAGGTAGTTTTGCAGTTTGTTCGTGCTTATGTACGCGCATATGTTAAAGATATATGACCGCATGGAAGAGAGTAATAAGCTCACCAGGGAAACTGATACATATGCGTAGAAGGGGTTATCCAATTTGAATTGGGAAAGGAAAGAATTCACAACTGGCATGTGGTTCGTCTGGGCAACCAACGCACTTTTATTCATCACGTAGGTTATCGTTTTGGACAGAAGGATCGGAATGTACGAATCGACTACTGACGAAATTATTGTTAGTAGGAAGCCCACGAAAAATAGGTGCTTACTCTCTCGGATTACCTTAAACAGTTTGCTCACATCATTTAATATGTTATTTTTGTGCTTACTCTTTTCAAGCATTTTGGAATATAGGCTCGAAAAGATGCCTTTTTCTGCGTTTATTTCACTCTGCTGTATGTCGCTTGGCACTACAAAAGGGTCTATCTTCTCGTTTGCGCTGCCCAGTTGGAGGGGCCCCAAATGGCCACTTGTTTTTCCTCTTTTCAGAGAGAAGCGCGTTTTGGGAAGCGGCGTTCCCTGGGTGAGGAGCGTTCTGTTGTGGAGAAACGCTCCGCGGTGGGGAAGCGCTTTGTTGTTCGGCACTCCATTGCTAGTCACTCTCCTGATTGGCACTCCCCTGCTTGGCGCGCCACTTTTGTCATTTTTCCTTTCCCTCCTGGGGACTCTTTTCCTGCTAGTAAAATTCTGCAGGCTGCCCCCGAAGTGCCTCTTTTTATTTTTACACTTTTTGTAAAGCTTGGCGGGGTGGGGGGTCCCCACCGCGTTCTTCTGTCTCACGGTGTATTCCCTATGGTGTTGCGCATTTTTGGATGAACTCCCGCAGGCTACAAGGCAAAGGAGTATCCAGTTGTGCACAAATTTCATGTTTCTTTTTTGTTCCCTTAATCAGCTGCATGTTTACACGATTATCATGTCATGTGTGATGAGATGTTTGGGTAAAAAAAGGGGGGAGCTGTTTTTTTTTTTTTTTTTTTCGATTAACTTGTTTGGATCATCGGTGAAGATTTGGAGGGTGCTTCACTTGTTTTCCTTTCCTTTTTTATCATTCCTTTTTTATCGTTCCTTTTTTATCCTTGGTTTGTTTTTCGTTTCACTGAGAGGGGCTTACCTTGCGAATGCAGGTTCTACTTGCCTGCTCCAATTGGGCTCCTGGGTGTTCTTACTTTCGTTTTCTCCCCCCGGCAGGGATGTAGCATGTGTGGGGAGGTGCGCCTTTTTACGGGCATCTTCTTGTGATAAAAAATTGGGATACATCTGCGATTACGCTGCGAAGGCTCTGCAATTACTCTGTGACTCTTTTGCGGTTTAACAAAACGCAGTCATTTCTAACTTCGAATTTTGAGCGCAGGGGGTGGCGCGCAGGACTGCCTTTCAGGCAGCCATTTTGGGGTCCTTTTTTACGGCCTTTTGGAGCACACCATGAGGTGCGTCAGCTTGACTGTTGTGTTGACGCTTCGCGGGTGGTAAGTCGTTAATTCGTTGATAGTAGAGGTGTACGTTGGTACGTTCTTGCACATGTGCGTGCATGGGGACGATCGTGCAAACAGCATGCACAGCTGTATGCGTACATATGATGGCTACTATCGTGTGAGGCTGTGCAGGTCGGTTTGAGAAAAGTCAATCGAAGAAGTGAAACGAATAAAGGAGTGAATATACACCCCGGTGAATATACCATTGCAGAGAAAGTAATTACCATCATGCTGCATTAAAAAAAAGGCATGAAACGAATAACATCTCACCGCTTGCGCGTAATGGAAGGCGTAGCACTTCGCATGTATATAAACTCCTTCAAGTGCGGTGCTTATTGGCGCAGGAGGGAAAACAGTTAAGCACAGAAAAGGAAGCAAAACGTGAGGCACAAACAAATTTTTTAATTGCACACGTGCGATGAAAAGGCTTTGAAATTCTAATTATGTTAAAACGCAAACTAGTGTATGCTTGCACATGTAGGGGACGTGATAAACTGTTTTAATTAGTGCTAGCAGGAGAGCGTCGTTAAGCGGTATACGAAGCCGATGTGGAATAAGCCCTCCCCTAGTGTGTAGAGAAATACGCGCTTACTTCTTCATTCGCATTTGATCGGCTCTTCTTTCCCATGCGGGCGGAGTTCCGATGGGCAGGAACTTCTGCACAGTAGCATCGGTGTTTTGTCTTTTTTTCCTATTTTTGCCCTCCCTCAAGGTTTTCCCTTTTGCTTTGGCAGTCGGCGTGTGGCTCTCATTTCCGAGGTGTCTACTTTACGAAGTGGTTCCCATTTTGCTAATAAATAGACGTGATGAATTTATTTTTTCATTTATAAAATTTTCTCTTTCGTCCAATTTGTCAACCAAAAAAGGAACAATCATCTACATAAGCTGAGTAAGCACCTTTGCGCAAATTATCAATCATCTGGGTTGATAACATGGGAATAGTCCCCCGTAAAATTTGAATAACCTCATCGTCCTTATCAATTGGGACCTTCTAGTCTGCATTTATTTCTCTATGTATCCCCTGCTCTGAACTCTCCTCCACCTTTCATTCGTAAATTTGATCAGCTTATCTGTTGAGTATTTTCTAAAAAGGGACTTAACAACGTTGACAACATAATGTTGCATTAATCGGTAGAATCTGTGCAGGACCCAAATGGTATTTACAAATGGGTGTAAACAAACGTTTGATAAAGGGGCATACCTTCTCATAAATTTGGCAAAAAATGCAGTTCATAGGATCCCAATAACCATTGTTGTGAATGTCTCTTTCACAATTGAGTTTGCTATTTTGTTTTTTTCTTAAACGAAGGGATAAGTCCTTTAGCGCATATAAGCTCTTCCTTATTTTGTTCGTAATTTTTTTTTGAAAAAACTTTCAAAGAGAACAGCCCCCGTTTTAACAAAAGGGTTGGAAGGCATGTAGGCGGTTAGGAGGAGTCTCATGGGTCTGGGTACCTCTGTCCAGTGTAGCTCATCTTGAATAAATTGAAGCTCGTTTGGCTTCCTAATGACGTGGGCAACTCTTCTGGAGAAAAGGTCAAATTAATGTCTACGTTTTTCTGTTAAGATGTAGAATCGCCTTGGCAGTTGAGCAATAGTTAGACGTAGTTTTCGCGTAGCATACATAAATCGCTTAGCTTAAAAAAGGAACCCATTTGGGAGCATATCATAATCATATTTGCGAAGGTGAACGTTTTTCTACATTTTATTTGGCTTATCGTTTTTTTTTTTTGTAGGGGGGTAGGAAGCTGTTCTTTATGGAGTCTAAAATGCAGTCATGATAGGAATATACTGCATTGCTAAGCCAAGCATTTTTACAGAGCCGTTTTTATTTTATTTTTTTTTTTCCTTATAATGGTGTGATACACACTTGCACATTTTGGCCACACCAAAAAAAGTGTACTTAATCCACTTTCGACAAACATGCAAAAGCATTTTTCATAATGGTTATTTTTTATCGTTTTAAATTCAGTTTTTAAATTTTTTAGAACAAAAAAAAAAAAAATGAGCACATGTGTAAATATGTGCATACGCACGTACAATTCGCATGTGCATTTTTGCATCCACCTGTCGGTGTAAAAAAAATAAGGGAACATTGAACTAACTTAATTCTAGGATTCACACTTTTGAAGAGAAATAGAGAAAAACAGTACGCATGGAAAATACAATAAATGAAGCTAACACACACATCTCTACAGTGGGGGGAAAAAATATTTTACAATCTCCAAATATGTGAGAAATTTCGAAGGAAAGTTCTCTTTTTTTATTTCCAAAGCGTTTGCAATAGGGGTGTGGAGGTGGGGGGTTACGTTCAATTGAGGATATACACTGACACGTCGTGCGTAACCCTCTATACGCATATACACGTGAACATGTTACATGCTCATATAAACATATATTGGAGACATATTAACGTTATCGCTACTGACGTGTGGTGCTTCAGTTTTCACACTGGCCGTTTTTACTGAAAACAAGAGCTACACTTATTGGGGCATGCATATATTTTTTTACATATTTTGGGGCGAAATTGGTGGGAAAAAATTATGTACATAAAAATGCGCTTCTTACACATGCGTGCGCGAGAAGTGGTGCCGCGGACTCCATATTCCCCTTGTCAGAGTTTCAAGTCAGGTCGCTCGGCACCGGGGGGTGCGTGGGAAAGGGGTTCGAAATGGGTGCACTTTTAGGAGGAAAAAACGTCTAGAGGGGCTGCTACGAGCGCGCCTAAACGTGTTCCTAAAATGAGCACGAACCTGAACAGATGGACTACCACTTGGCAACACCCAACAGGGGAGTGCACCTACCAGGGGGTAAGCGTCTCTATTTACAAAACGGCATACACCGCTGGCCGTTCATGGGGTGATACGAAAATCTTGGGAAAAAATAATAAGGGGGATGAGGGCAAGCAACTCTGGCTACTACGACGCTTAGCAGTAAGACATCCACAGTTCGCTCCAACGTTTGGCACAAAAATGGGTAGAAAACATTTATCGCTTTTTCGGCAAACACAAAATACACATTGAACAAATTATACACTGCAGATATTCTGTACATTGTAGGTTTCCCCTTTGTGTGTTTTCCCCCCTTTTAGGAGAAGGCACAAAACGGATTTTTGTTGATGACTTTGCAATTTATTTTGTTGGCCTTGTCCTCATCCTGGTTATCCTCAATCACCTGCGTTTCGTTATCTCGCTCCGGTCCCGGTGCATTTCCTTCCAACAGCTGTTTTTCCTCTTGGTCTGTTTTGTCAAACTTATGCACATTTTGGCCGGGGCTACTGCAACTCATCACGACGCTGCTGAACATTTTGGAGGAAGTGCTGTTCTCCTCCATTTCGGTTGATTCGTTTTTTGCAATGTCATTAAAATTGGGGCTACTCGATGTGGCCAGTTGGTCTCTTAATTTTGCCTTTTCACTCGGGATAGTAACTTTGAGGAAGTCCTTTGGATTTACGGGGATTAATACTTCTCTTCGTCCTGTTTGCTCTTCCCTTGCGATTTTCTTTGGCTGTCCTTTTCCGGCAAGGAGCGCGGAGGAGTCCTCCCCCCCTTCATAATACACTTCGCTTTCTTCACCCCCGAAGTTGTTTTCGTCGCCGGAATGATTCTCATCACCGGAATGATTTTCATCGCCGAAATCATTTTCATCGCCGAAATCATTTTCATCGCCGAAATCATTTTCATCGCTGTCGTTTTGGTAGTCACCATTGTCAACCCTTTTGTGACGGTTACTGTGCCTTTTTTTTGGCTTCTCACTCTGGGGGTGATATTCCTCATCCGATAAGTCCTCCTCCTCTTCTTCATCGTCGTCGTCCACCTCATCTTCCATTTCGTCCTCTTCCTCATCCTCTTCCTCATCCTCTTCCTCCCCCTCGTCGTATTTGTACTTCCCTGGGTGCTCATAGTAGCGATGATAATCTCCCTCCTCTTCTGAATTCACAACTTCGTCGTTGAATCCGTGGCCACTCATTTTGCCGTAATTCCTCATTTGGAGGCTTTGGTACTGTGGTGCATTTTTGGCGAAGTTTTTATTATTTGCATTATTATGCACAATGTGGGGCATGTTTTCACTGTGGAACATGTAATCCTCCGTGTTGACGGACGAATCAGGGATGTTCCCCTGGCTTATCTTTTTATATTTCGATTTTCCTTGTAGCTTATTTTTTTTGGGATACAGATTGTCGTATTTGAGTGTGGGTGCCTTGCTCTCCATTCCGTTATGGGTGTGATTACTTTTGTAGGCAAAACCGTACTCTGGTTCGCTATTGTAGTTTTCTTCTTCGTCTTCCCCCTCTTCGTCGTCCACCTCTTCGTCATCCTCCCCCTCGTCATCCTCTTCATCCTCTTCGTCGTCCACCTCTTCGTCTTCCTCCTCTTCGTCGTCATCCCCCTCGTCTTCTTCTACCTCACTTTTGCATAGCTCTTCCTCGAATTGCCCCATAAGCGCGTCGTTCTGGTGGCCCTTCAAATTCGCCTGCGCGTTGTTGTGCTTGTTGGAAGGATTTATACCTCTGTCCACGTGCTGATTCGCGCCGTTATAATTTTCGTTGTGATAATTTTGTTCCTTACTGTATTCGTGGCCCTCATAATTGGCGTTATTTTTGACACTCATACTCATGCTGTTGAAGGAGTAGGATCTATTCTTCATATACATTTCTTCCTCTTCCAGTGCTACCATATTGAGCCAGGGGTGCTGGAGCATAGTGTAGGCGGAGGGTCTCTTCTGAGGGTCCATGGCCAGCATAGGCAGTAAAAAGCTACACAGGGGATTAATTTCCTTCTCTGGTATGTTGTATTTGTATTTAAATATTTTGTACAATCCGTACCTCTTAATATTTTTTATATTTTTCAATTTATAAGTTTTTTTATTAAAATATTTATGAGAGTTGAACCCAGTGTCGATCATATACTTTGGAATATTCCCCAACACTTCAATCATAAAACTTAAGTGTTCTTCATTTTTGTCATATCTATCAGATTTTTGGGGATTAAATAGGAAGTCTCCAGTTACTAGCTCAAATATCATACAAGCAAAGGACCATATGTCTGCTGTTTCGTTAAAACCGCTTTTTAGAATCACCTCTGGGGATCTATATTGCCTTGTTTGTATTTCTGCATACCTTGATTCGTCAACCCAGAGACTGTTTCCTAAATCACAGATTTTGTAACATGCCTTTTCATGGTAATACACAGTTGGGTCATAGGGTCTAATACGGTAGTCCCCCTCCTCTGTTTTGATGTAAACAACTTTATGGCCGCTTTTGTTATTCTCCTGTGTGTCATCCTTACACGGTTTTGCATGCTTTCCTTTTTTTTTCTCTTTATACTTGTCGTGTATTTTCATGGCTTCTGGATGCATCAAATGATTGAACATGTCGCAGTAGATGGGGATTTTGTTAAAATCTTTTTCTAGGAATTCTACGGATTTTCCACCGTCACTCGCATCGCTCTTTCGCGTCTGCTCTTCGTGGTGGTCTTCATCATGTTGGTCGTCTCGCTCATCATCGAAGTCTTTATCGCGGTCACTGTCCTCCAACGTGTTCTTCTTCAAGTAGTCGCTGGGTAGGCGATGCAAAAATAGCGAACATCTGTCATCTCCGTACTTCTCCGGGTTATACAAAAAATAATTGTTGTAGTGGTAGGGCCTCCTCATTAGCGATTCCTGGAGGGCATGTATGTTGTTGTAGCTGGTGAGGAGGGACGGGTCCGAGTTGGACGGTCTAAGTCTATGTTTCACATAGGGAGGTTCATTGGTCGCTTTTTTTTTATTTAATTTTGGGTCTCCCCCACTGGGTGCACTCTCCTTTTGTCCTTCCCCTAGGTGGGCGTTCGCTGTGCAGGCTGGGTCATTTGCACTTGGCAGCTTCGGGTTAGAACTGCAACCGTCATTGCTGTTATTACTGTCAACGCCTAGTTCGTTCTTTACATTATTATGTTCACAATTTTTAGCATTATCGCCGGGGGTACACTTGCTATTACAGGTTAGTTCCTCTGAGGCGGTAGCCTGGACGGAGCTAGCGCTTTTCATACCACCGAGGGAGAAGTTTGGGTTCACGAGATTGTGACCATCCACACTGTTGAAGTTGCCACTGTTCAATTCTTCACCTTTCAACACATGTTCCTCGTTCATCTGGATGGCACTGTTGGAATGTTCGTTATCTTCCTTCTTAAACTGGCTATTATCATTTGATGTAGGGCTGCCCACGGTTAATTTCGCAGCTTGCGCGTCGGCGTCGCCCTGTTTGTCGTGATTTCCACTTTGGTGTGAACTGACTCCAATCACCTGATCACCGGTTTGCTTCTCCTTCTTCTGCGCTTCCACTTTTAATCGTTCCTTTTTTAAGAATTTTTTTTTTTTCCTTTTTAATTTTTTCTTTTCCTGTTTGGTTAATTTGTTAAAGTCTACATTGTCCCATTCGTGTTTATCCTTCACCTCGCTCAGGCACGATGAGTGGTCATCTTCCCCGTCTTCATCATTGTCACTACCGTCGGAGTGGCCATCCCCCCGGGCCTCCTCAGCTGCTTGCTCTGCTGCTTCCGTTTCTGCCTTTTTAAGAAGACCCTTTTGCGCATCACCATCCTCTTTGCTATAGTCCCTTGGTCGGGGAATATTCAACAGGGGAGATACTAAAACGTTTTCCGGCTTTATATCACTATGTATAATTTTACAAACATCGTGTAAATACTGCAGCCCTATTAGGACATGTGTGGCAATTTTTCGAACCAAGTTTAATGGGATCCCTTTATAGTCGTAGTGTTTAATGAGGGATAATAAATTGGGTCCCATAAATTCAAACACCATACAGACGTGGGTACCATTTGGTCCTTTATGCTCAAAGCTATCAATAAAGGAAACGACTCCCTTTGTCATATTGTAATGAAAGAGCCTTTCCCTTTGATGCTCTTTTAATTCTACCCAAGAAGAATCAAAAGAATTTGCCTTAACTGTTTTTAAATAATTGATTTCACATTTGGCTGACTCTCCAAATGATTCGGACCCTTTCTGAATTTTGATGGCAACAAATTTTAGTGGTTTACTTTTTAAGTCTGTAGCAACCCAAACGGTTGAAAAATGACCCCATCCTAATTTCCCTTCTATTCTATACCGGTCATTGTATATTTCGTTAATCTTCACAGGGTGGTATCCACCCTTGCAATATTCGTCACTTCCTTCATCGTCACTTTCTGTGTATTGTAGTTTCCCCGACGTGGCATCTTGACTACTGCTGTTGTTTGATTGGGACCTTGAATCACTGTAACTCATTGTTTCGTAGCTATCCGGATGACTATCTGTTGCCTGGAAGTCCCTTTTGCTTCTCTCTCCACTTTCCTTCGATTCAACACATGCATACGTATACGCAATTATGCATGTGTATATTACGTATATACCCCTGTGTACGCGAATGGTGGAAAAAGGATAACTAAAAAAGGGGGGGGAGGGTTACAGTTTGGGGTGCTTTGATCCACCTCGCACTACAATTTTACAAATTAAATGTAGAAGCTTTTTTAAGCTACTTTTACAAACGAAGTGTTATTCGTTCGTGGGGCAGGTGGAGGCACGAAAAAAAAGAAAAAAAAAAAAAAAAAAATATAATATAATATAATATAATTTGCTGCGCCTTTTCCTTTGAAATATTGTGCATATATTTAGCCGCATAAAATATAATTATCGCTACGCACAGATATATGCGGCGAACGTATGGAATACATGCACGAGGGTAGGATGGCATGTACGCACATTCTTACGCATATGCTTTTGTCATGCGCTATGGAGACACTTTCAAAGGTAGAAAAGAACGTCCAATTTTCTGTGAGCACAACGATTGTACCATGATATTAACGAATGGATAAAAAAAAAAAAAAAAAAAAAAATGAAATAAGGCAAGTGGCGCTTAAATCATTTTGGCACAGTACTACAATAAATGAATAGGACATAACGAAATTGGCTTTCCCGTTCGGGGGGCATGCGTAAGAATATATGTACAAACACGCACGTGCATGTTTATATGTACATAAATATATATATACGTAGGTGCATGTTTATATGTACAAATACGCACGCACATGTTTATATGCATATATACGCATATGCATATAGTCCATGACTAAATTTTAAATGGAAAAAATGTACCACGTAGTCTCTTCATTATTCAGGCGTGCGAAGGAACGAATATTCGCGGGGACACGTGGCCACGAAAATATGGGCGTGCGGTCATTCGACGATAATATAACGCGTTAACAAATGTAAAAAAAAGGGGCTAATAAAAATGCATAAGCAGTCTTACGCAGTTATTCCTCATTCGTCGACAATAAAATGTAAAATGAGACGCTATTTTGGGGGCAAAGAAAGGAGAAAATGAAAAACTCTGCGTAATGGGTCAGCGCATGGGAATTGAAGCGTTTTATTGACACTTCGTACATGCATATAAACATATAAACATATATATGTATGTATATACGTATATACTTACGTACAGTATGCCGCTGGGATTGTACAAATAGATATTTCATCAAAATGAAAAATTCAACGATGAAATAAAGCAGCAGACTCAAGCAAACAGACTGAATACATATAAATTTGTTATGAAAAAAAACCTCTTTTTTTATTTTTTGCAAATGCGAATGGAAGATCACATGGTTTGCATAAAACTGGTAAGCTCATTTTTGTGTTCTGTATGTAAACAATTAAATGACGAAACCATTAATCGTTTGTCTTCTTCTCAATTCCTGTTGATCAATTAAAATGCAGAATGTAACCACATTTATTCATGATTTTTTTGATTTCTCAAATTTGACAAATAACATGAGTTTTTTTTTTTTTTTTTCGCAATCCATGGTGAGATTTTATCTATTTTTATTTATTATTTTTATTCACAGAAATGTCATCTCCTTTGTACGCAAGTATACGTAGAATATGATATATATATGTCATTACTATATTTTATATATACTTGGGGGAATTGGCTTTATTTATATATAATTTGGCATGGGTTCGCATACTCCGTGAAAATTTTTTTGCGTTGATTTGCATTTGGCGCAAAAAATTAAAAGGGCATTTTTGTAAATTTTCTATGCATTACGTTAACTATATAATGTTATACTGCGCTGGTAAAAATGTGATTTAATTTAATGTATGTGGCTGCTTAAAAGTTTTTCATTTTTGCCAACTTTATTTTTATGTTTTTGCCGAATGGAAGCAAGTAAAAAAAAATAAGGGCTCTTAATCCCTGAGCAGAGTTATATTGTACAAAAAGGCGCAAATTATATCTCAAATAAGGCCTTTACTTTTTCCGAAATTGCCAAAACATTTTAAAATAAGCTATCAAATGGATGTATAAAACAAAGTGATAAGCTGTTATCTTCTGTACTTCGAATGATAAACGTAAATTATGTGTTTTGGCCTGGCGAGTCGCATTAGCACGTATGGAATAAAACAATAGGGGAAAGAAAAAGGTATATTGTGAAAAAAAAATAAAAATGGGTTAAATGGGAACTGCGAATGAACGAAAAGGAAGAAAAAAAGGAAAGAAAATTATACATACTATATATGTATATAAATTATGCTATACGACTTACGCAAAAGAAAAGCGCGCAAGGAAGTAAATTCCAAATGATTTTTTTTGTCACAAGAAAAATTTCAGCAGGGACAAAAACGTTTTATACATTAACGTACGCTTATGTATATATGTATATATATATATATATATATATATATGTAGCGGGAAAAAATGCTCATAAAAATTGTTGCGTTCGCGCGATAACTTCGCACATACGATTTTGTGCTTCCCACGTCGTACGCATATTTCTCAAATGTTTGCCGCCTATTCATTTAAGCTCCGTTTTGTTTTCCTTTGCTTTTTTAATTACCAACCGCAGGGCGTGTGTTGCGTGGCACATAGGCAGAATTGCATTATTCGCGGAACTGAAAAGTATTGCCCCATTTACTGCTCATGAGTAAGCGTCAGCACGTGTATACGTGTATGTATACCGTTTGCTCATATGCATGAATTTTCCCGTTAAAATTGTTTTAAAAAAAATGTGGCATACGGATGTTCATATTGTAAGAATTAGCTTATATGTTTATCCTTAATGGAGAAGGAAAAATGGGTCTCAAAAATGTGCAGAGGTTGGCTTACTAAAAAGCAGCAGCAAAAGTGCGATAATATTTCACAAAATGGCCGAACGCGCTTTTAACTGCCTACGTGTGTATCTCAATCGATTTTCACCGCAGCGTGTACGTGCATGCACCTCTCCTGGCGCGGAACTGGTTGTGAAAGAATTGTAAAGTCACTTTTACGGGTAAGATAAGCGCAAAAGGACGTGTGTGCGTGTATGCAAATATGAATGCGTAAACGTAGGTGTACCTGCTTTGTGCCGGCTTGCGGCTCACTTAACGCAACTAAATGAGAGAGGTTTGGACGCTCTCCCGTGCTTTTTAAGTTATGCCCATCGAACGAAATTGCCCAAACGAGATATGTAAGAATTATTTGGCAAAGGTGCGAAAGGGGGAAAAACATAAAATTGTGTGAAATCCTATTATGCATTAATTTTAAGGTGCATTGTAGCTCCCTAGGAACATACACAAATGTTTATTTACGTATATATATAGCGTAAGCAAAGCGCATTTTTCGCAGACGTGTGTACTGAAATGTGACTAACGAACTGTTGGAGGTTTGAAGAATTTCACCGTTGCGCTTGCCTTTACTGTTTAAAAGGCTACCCACGCTTGTTCCATTTTATCGTAAACACAAATTAAACATTTTCCAAGTTGCTTTTTCTTTCCCTTTTTTTTCGATTAAAACGAAAAGGCATTTTTAGCTATTCAGAAAAGTGAAGCAAAATTCCCATTTTAAATCACAATGTAACACGTTTTTGCGTGTTCGTTCCGCGCATTTGTCCGCAGCACAAATGCTGCCTCGTTTATTTTATCTGTTTAGAGGTAACATTGTCCAAAATTTTTGTAAATGTACACAAAGTGTGCGACTAGTTTTTTTTTTTTTGTACTATATAAAAAAAATTTCACCTTTGGATCGATCTGCTTTTCCCATTTGTCCCTTCAGTGGAGTAATTTTCAAAACTAAGTTGAAAAATTTACTGAATGTGTTTAGCAACCCTTTCGCAAAAAAAGGGGTACATTTTTCTGTAGTTCCTTTTTGGGTAAAAAATATCACGCGGTGTTGATTTGTATAATCACATATTTTACACAATCACGTAAATTTCGTGGGGATTCACTTGCAAAAACAGCATAATTATGCTATTGTAGCATAAGAGGCGATTTTTTTCTTTTACATTTTTTGTATCACGCGTTTTTGCTCACCATCTTTGGATATTTTTATAAAGGAATCTCAGGTCAATTTCGAAAGATGGAAAAATAATTGCAAATTAATCTTAAAGGTTTCTCTTTCTCGGAAAGGAAAAACTCTTTGTTCATATGAATTGAACGCTCTTTTTTATTTTTTACGTTTCGCATTTGGCCTTTTTTTTAATTTTCATTTTCACATACACCATTCGCGGAGGTTTTGCCTTTTGCTGCCTTCGTTGCTCCACTGGAAGAGGAAGAGGCAGCATTGTGAGAGAAAAGGAAATGCCGCCCGTGCCATGTCAAGGTGCCATTTTGCACTACCATTTGATGTACTTTAAAATGCCACATATTTTGTAAAAAAAAAAAAATTAAAGGCGCTGAGTTTTTTTAACGTATGTGATTGTTTTACATTTACTACGTGGGTTTGCTTCTTACATGCCGTGCCATGTACGTGAAGTTATTTTCTCTGTTAAAACTGCGTTGCGTGTTTGGTATAGGCTCCACTCAGTCGCTGTCATGCTGAATGTGAAGTTTTACGGCTGACATGACCCCCCACATTGTAATATTGAATGACAGTGAGGAGTAGATCACCCGCTTCGCCTTTTCCCATAGAAAGAGGAAGCAGAGTACCACTCCATTTTGTTACAATTTCCATTGTTAGCAGCGTCGTTAATTTGTGATGCGGCGGGACGAAGTCGTCTTTCACCCTGAAAAATAAGAAGATTTATTTTAAAGGGTAGAAATGAAAAATGCTTCGCTAGACGCTGAAGAGGGCACAGGTGGTAATGAGAGCGGCAATGGGAGTGGCGGTGGCAACCAAATTGACACCGTTGGCGAACACGAAAGGGAAGCGAAGATGCTAAAAAAAAGCCTGTGCTTGTCAAAGAACATGTTCCTGGGAAATGACATCCTGACGCCATTTAATTATAGCCTGCTTGCATATGACACGAACATAAATGACCGAATTGCTAAGATCGAGCAGGATGAGGATAAGGCGATAAAGGATTTAAAAGAAATATCCACCTTGGCAATTGCAGATGGGAACACCACAAAGAGTCACGAAGAAATGTACAAGGAAAATGAACTGAAATTGAGAAAGCAAAACTTGAGAGAAAATGTTATAAAGAAGTTGACGTCCATAAAAGTGAATATAAACATGAAAGAATTGGATGAATATTCTTCTGTTAAAAAATTGTACTTAAAAAAAATCGAAAAGGATGACTCTCAAAGAGGAAAGGAAAGAAAGAAAAAGAAAAAAAAATCTTCCATCATAAGTAGCATTGTAAATGATGACACAGTTACGCATGACGATATAGGACATGATTTAAACTACATGAACGAAAGTTTGATAACCAATCAGATGGGAGAGGCGGGAAAAAATAATAATGAAAAGAATAGCATTTTGCCCTTCATAAATCAGCCAAGAAACGAAGTACACAGTGGACCAATTATAAAAAAGTCGGACGACAGTGTACTAAGTAGTGATGCGCTAAAAAATATTAAAACGTTGGATATTTATAAAAAAATTAAAAAACCGAAATGGCACTTTCCATACAAATTGTACAGAGTAATCCTAGGTCATTCAGGGTGGGTAAACTGTGTCGACGTAGACATAAGCAACGAATGGTTTGCCACTGGTGCAAATGACAGATTAATTAAAATCTGGGATTTAGCCACATGTAAATTGAAATTAACCTTAACCGGTCATATAAATAGTATACGTGATATAAAAATTTCGAAGAAAAATCCATACCTATTCAGTTGTGGTGAAGATAACAGAGTAAAATGTTGGGATTTAGAATACAATAAAGTGATAAGAGATTATCATGGGCACCTGTCAGGTGTGTACTGCTTATCATTACACCCATCGTTAGATATACTCATGAGTGGGGGCCGTGATGCCGTAGTGAGAGTTTG
Organism: Plasmodium vivax; assembly: GCF_000002415.2. NCBI lineage: Eukaryota > Apicomplexa > Aconoidasida > Haemosporida > Plasmodiidae > Plasmodium > Plasmodium vivax. Next base: position 1,634,772 of record NC_009913.1, read on the forward strand.
GGACATCAGAACAAAGAGCTCCATTTTTGTGTTGTCAGGTCATACAGGGACTGTTATGTCTCTTTGTTCGCAATCGGTTGAGCCACAGGTTGTGTCTGGGTCTCAAGATAAAATGATAAGGTTGTGGGATTTAAATAATGGGAAGTGCAGAATAGCCTTAACACATCATAAGAAAAGTATTCGGTCATTATCTATACATCCTTTTGAATATAGCTTTTGTAGTTGTGGCACGGATAATGTTAAAGTGTGGTGTGGAGCGGACGCGGAATTTGATAGGAACATTACAGGCTTTAATTCGATAATTAATTGCAGTTTAATTAAGCAGGATTCCTATTTTAGTGACTCGTCTATTTTAATCTTGGGAAGTAACAATGGCCAGTTGCACTTTTACGATTGGTCTAGTGGTTATAAATTTGACACGTTATCAAACAAAGTGGTCCCCGGCACGGTTGAGTGTGAAAATTCCACGTTGGCCATGGCCTTCGATAAAAGTGAAAGTCGGTTGATAACAACCCACGGGGATAAGTCCATTAAGGTAGCGCAAAAAAAGGGGGAAGTGAAACTCTAGCAGATACGCGAAAGGGTTGCGTGTATGTGCATGTGTTTATGTACGGCACATGCTTTGTTTGCCTTATTTCTGCGCAATGTGTGTCAATTGGATGTGAAGAAAAAAAAAAGAAAGAACACATTTTTACGTTTGCAAAACGTGCCTGTTAACGTTTCTTTTTTTTTCTTTTTTGTGCCCGCGCAGATTTGGAGAGAAAATGAAGACGCGACGCCCGAAAATTTCCCCATCAAGTGGAACCCCTACGAGAGCTTCAAATTTTGACGGACCCCGCTGCGCCATTTCACCGCGAAAAAGTTCGGCGCGTTGTTTTGCGCGCGTGTATGTGATCATGCATGTATGTACATACACATACGCGTCTGCGTCTGCGAATGCGAACGATAATGTTTTTTTTTTTGTTATGTCAAGCAAATTTGCACCATTAGAAAAAAGAAAGCCAAGTCTCACCCACGCAATTATGGGGACAGCGGTGCTTGTGCGGATTGCAGACATTCGAGCAGTTCGACTTATTCGTGCTTTGAAGTCGCATTAATGCGTTGCGATGCGGCAGCGCCTTTTTTTTTAAAATGTGCCTCTCAAATTGGCGCAGTGGATGTCGCGAAAAAGGTGCCGTTTTAAATAAAAATGTTGCCATACAGGAGTGGCGAAAAGGTTATTTGTTGCATTGTTGTGTGACATAATTTTTGAAGCATGAAATGTGTTTTATCTGGCCGAAATATGGCCTTCCTCTGACGTGCAGAATATATTTTTTTTTAAACTTCACAGAAACTGCGTTAGCAATATTTTATTTTTTTTTTTGTATAAAGTATTCCCATCCATATATAAAATAAAAATGTCGCGCGAAGGATGCCGCTTAGTTCTTTTGTAATCACTGCAAAAGTTGGGGGGAAATGCGTTCACATAGGAATGCAAAAATGGGCGTGTGAACATTCCTTGCGTTGGTGTACTTTCCCATTTTTAAGTTCCTCTTTACGTTTCGCCCGTTCAACTGCTTTAAGTGAAGAACGAATTTGCCATGTCATAGGAGGGGAACGAGCAAAATAAGGAAAAAGGAAGTGCCGAAAAATAACATGTGGAGGAGAGTGGACGAACAAAATCGTGTGAGAATAAAATACAGGAGGGAAGGAAATAAAAAAATGCCATTTTACGAAAAACAGTTTTGTGAAGAAGCGTACCATCAGCCGCTTAACTTTGCCATATTTGAAAGAAAAAGTTGAAAAAGGAAATAATTTTTCCTGACGCGTTTTTTTAAGTTCTCCACATTTTTGATAAATATGACAGTGTGACAAATTAAGCAGGCATCATTTATTAAGGAGAAAGAGAAAAAAAAGGGATCCGCTTCAGGCGCCGCGCCCAGAGAGAAAACCGCTTCAAAAAAAATGATAAAAATTGCGAAGAGGCAAATATACTACTCGTGTGAAAAAAAAAAATACTACACAAATAGGTTATATAAAAAGGTGTGCAGCAACTGCACAAGTTTAAACATAAATAATGTAAGCAGGTGTGTGTACTGTGATGGCTTACTAAGCGATAATGATATCAGATTGATAAAGAACACCATTTTTACAGATATTATAAATGTTCGAAAGGAGTGGAAGCTTTTTGACAGAAAAGGTGTAAAAAGTAACAACTTTTCCGCCCCGTTATTGAATAATGTCGAAATTGACGATAAATATGTTCGGCTTAAAAATGGGCTGATAAATAATTGTGATAAATTGTACGTCTACTACAACTGTTATGATTATATCATATTAAATAACCCTCATAGCAATTCCTGCCTCAATCTTATGGTTTTATTTAAAGGCATTATGTATGATGTTAAGAATTTAAAGAGGAAGAACATCAGCTGCTTGTTGCATTTGTATAACTATGTGTACTTTGTCATTGATATATTTCTGTATTTTCTTCTAATTAGCAAAGGGAAATTGGTTCACTACAGATATATGTATAATGTGTCCACCGAGGTCGACGCGGATTACAATGACGAACTGGTAGATATTTTATTCGAACTGAACACAATCATTAAGGAGAAAAAAAGAAACATCGTTTTGCAGAATGGAAGTAATGAGAAGGAGAGTCATCTAGAAGATGTAAACGAAAATAACATTATTGAAAAGCTGAATGGAAATTATGAAAATATATATAAGGAAGTGTTAAAAAATGTTAAGGACAAATCGGCGTTGTGTAAATTTTTTAAAAAACTAGAAGATGGGAATGTTAAAAATAAAATAAAAAGTTTGAAAAGATATTTGTATGTCGGTTGTTCGTACCCTTCGCCAATAAATCACTTTTCCCTTCAAATATTATTCCCGCCATTTTCAAATTATAACTTTTTTGCCTTTCCTTTTTATTTCCCCATACAAAAAATACTGCACGATTTGTACGTATATGGACATGTCAAGAATTATAGCCACTCGGAGGTGATTAGGAACATATACAGCGACAAGTTGGTTAAAGAACTGAAGGAGAGCGACTTAGCTTCGAGGAAAATTCTGCAGTTTTGAGCGGCGTTGCGTGGAGCAGCCCAGGGAGGAAGCGAAAAAATTGAGTGTGGGGGGGTGCGCGTTCGTATGTACGTACGCTATGTTGTGAGATAGGAACGGGTGGCCATTTTTCTCCACATAATTTTATACGCCAAAAGGGGGAAGCCATTTAGCGAACAGTTGGTCGCGCTAAATTGTAGGATGAGGCCCGTTCGTAGGTAAATCTTAAAAGCGGTATTGGAAACGACTCAGATTAGCGCGCCTGGGAAGAATACCAACGTATGATGCAAAGCGGCAAGGTGATATGCATATACTGTTCACCGTACGAAGAATTGTGCCGTTTGTATTTGCCGTATAGTGCCGTTCTAAAACGTCCATTTTGTGTGTCAGCCCAGTTGGAAATAATTCGTTCTTATGGCAGTGTCTTTGGGGGGCATTTATAGTTTGCTTATGCATGTGGAAGGGGATAAAATTTTTCAATTTGTATGCTTTTTTTTATAAAGAGCAAAAAAGTGCGTAATTTGAATTCTTTTTTTTTTTTTTTTTTTTTTTTTTGTCATAAGTAGCATTACCTGTGCATTCTTTATCGCATCGCAGGTTAATGCCAACTTTGAATAAAAAGTCTACGAAAGTGGATCAGGCGCAGTTTGTTCTGTCGAATTAAAGCGTAGCAGTGTTGTAATTTTGTTTACGAATAAGTTCCTTAATTGGCAGAAAGTTGGCCTTTAAGTGGATGTACGTGTGCCGCTGTTCAGTGGAGAGAAGCGAATGCATGGGCTCATTTTGTTTCCACACATATGTGCGTTTATATTCATATTATCTCCATTTTGAGGGCAGAGCTTCTCATTTTAGCAGTTCCTTTTTGAGCATTTTATAGCTCGCTCATTTTTGCCATTATTATTTTATTATTATTTTGTGTGAATGAAACGTATGGGAAAATTCCATTTTTCTGCTTAATTGTTTGGGTATAGAAAAGGGCTTAAATAAGTGAAATGCTCAAGTGCAGAAACAAAACTGTGGGCGCAGGGAACTCCGCGGAGGTGAAACGTTTGGGGGCATTACCATTACTGGCAGTAGAGGCAAACTTCGGTCGTATATGCATTATGCACATTTGTGAATGCACCCCTGGATGGTTAAAAGAGGAGTTAAATTTTAAATTAAATGTAAACGAATGGGTGAATAATATGAAGGAAAAACAGGTGAAAAATGTCTTGTGGGGTTTTCCTAATTATTCGGGCGAAGCTCTTAATAAGGATGAACGTTAGGAGGAACAATCGCGCTTGAACCACACATGAAACATCATAATTTTACCCTTTTACTGCGTGGGTACAAGTAGGGACATACTGCAAACAGAATTACACCATTTGGTGAAGGTAAAAAAAAAATGCGAAAATTCCCTTTTAAACATTTCATGAATGTTCCACTGAAAGGTGTTTAAATGGTTTTCATTTTGGGGTGCTGAAGAAAAGTATATGCTTCCTTCAAGGGGAAAATATAAGGGTGGTATAAAAGAAACCCCAAAAGGCATAGTTTTGAGAAAAAGACCTCATTTTCCCCTACCCCTTTTCGCATCATTCCATTGATGGACACTTTGTATGTTTAAAAATGCGCATAACAATGAGTACTTCTGTTAAAGTGTAGTTAGTGCGTGTAAATAATTCGAATATTCATAATGCACACACAGTACGTGAAACAAAAAAAAAAAAAAAAAGGAATCTTTTAAAAAGGAGGGCGTTTAACTCTACGTTGATGTGACGCAAAACAGGTTAACTTTTTAATTATGCTGTGTTTAGCATGTTTTAGGGATACACCATGCGAAGAAAAGAACAAATAAAATTAGTTGAAACTTTATTTAAACATGAGCAGTGTGTATATATATTTGCTGCACTTACTACGCGGTGCCCACGGGGGGTCCATCCATCAGATTTGCTACTTGTAGAATGGCCAAGACAAATGACTCATCTGTTTAGTAGTGGTTAAAGTGTACAAGAGAGGCACTTATTGAGCGATTGGCAAATTTCCATATTAGCTACGAAGATGCTTAGTAGGCTTCGTTTCATGCACATGAAATGTTTTCTATTTTTTTGTTGTACAGCATAAGGGTTAGGATAATACATATTTGTGTCAAGCCTAGATCTGTTTGGCATTACATGCATCGGTACACATGTACATATTGAGCGCGGTGCGTGTAAACTTTTGCACATCTGCAGCTTCGCTTCATAAGGATGGTCCCCCTACTCACAATGTAAAGGAATGCGAAGCGCCTTCGATATGGGGGTCGTTCAGCTGAAGTGGTAGTTTACCCAGGTGTTACAATTTTCTCTTAGAAAATTACACCATTCCATATTTTTTTCCATCTTCATTCTTACGACTTCTTGCCAATAACCCTCTACCTCTGTATCCCAGTCCTTAATTAATTTGTTGAAAGTTTTATATTTGAGTTTTTTGATGACCCCATCTAAAATTTCACTATCTTCTTGATTTTTATGGTAACGTTTCATTCCCATTATTTGGCACATATCTAACCAGCTCTCAAATATGCGTTTCGCGTCCAATGATTTATTCATCATTAGAGATGCTACTAACCAGGTGCCGAACAGGAGTTGGTACCAGGCTTCAAGTTCTTGGTATTCTATGTGTTCCCATTTCTTTTGCATCCTTTCTTCAAAATCAGCCCACCTTTCTGTGATCATTTGGAATTCAGGATCGTCTAAGGTGCTTGTTGAAGGGCCATTCCTGGGCCCTCTTTCGGTTTCGTTCGCTGCTAAGCTTCTCGCATTGTTGCTCAGTTGCGTTTGGGGAGTAGCACCTCCTCGTTGGGTGACCGCGCTGCGTGTGGGGATTTATACGTATACATGTAAAGGAGTTGTAAGAAAAGGCAAACAAATGCGAGAAAATGTGAAAAAATGTGAGAAAATGTGAAAAAATGTGAGAAAATGTGAAAAAATGTGAGAAAATGTGAAAAAATGTGAGAAAATGTGAAAAAATGTGAGAAAATGTGAAAAAATGTGAGAAAATGTGAAAAAATGTGAGAAAATGTGAAAAAATGTGAGAAAATGTGAAAAAATGTGAGAAAATGTGAAAAAATGTGAGAAAATGTGAAAAAATGTGAGAAAATGCAAAAAAACGTAAACAGAACCATTTGTGCGCACATTTTTGTAGAAAAAAGCGCTGCTTCACAAATGTAAAAATTTTGGCTGATCACAGAATGACCCTTTGCTCTTTCCACTTACGGCAATAGACATAAAAGGACCAAGACGCATGTCACTAAAAGCTTAGAAAATGCAGTAGTTCTATTTCCATTGAGGGGTGAGTGCGAGGACTTCCGTTTCGCTAAGTCGCCATTTAAAGAGGATTTTCTTGCGAAGGTGTTGTACAAATTTGTATTGCTGCACATGGTTAACTAGTATACTTGTAAACCGCAGAAATGCGTTATTTTAGCGATTAAACTGTTCTTAAATTGGGTTTTCAATGCTAAGTTTTTTAATATTGGGCACGTGCGCAACAGGGGTGCGAACAAGGTGTTTGGTTACTTTATTATTTGGGTGGTTTGTCGCTTTTGCTAATGTTTGCTGAGTTTTATTAAAATTTGCTAATTATTATTATTATTTTTTTTTTTTGAAGTGGTAGTACATTTTCATGTTGATGGAAGAACAAATTGTATAGCATTAATACATTTCGCGTAAAAGGGGCTCACAGTTAATTTTATTAACGAGCTTTTATATACTATACAGCTATGTTTTTTTTTTTTTTTTTTTTTTTGGCTTCTTATAAATACAGCTTAAAAATTGGTATTACTGTTACATTTAAGTTTTGCTTAAACGAACAGCTGCATTTATAGTACCACCGCGGGTGCGAGCTTTACATTTTAGCTGTAGAACAAAATAGTTGTAAAAATAAAAACGAGATGTACACGTGGCAATAAAAAAGTTGCATGTTTAAATATACACCATTTTTTTATCTATTTTGATAAGGCATTACATTAGGTATTTTCATTTTATAGTGTTAATTACGTGAGGCAAAAAAAAAAAAAAATAAAATAAAAATAAATAATCTGTTGCAAAGGTGCAACGCTTGCATGTACGTTTTTTTGTCCCTATTGTTGGTGAGCCAAATGTTGAGCAAAGGTACATGCAAATACAAATACCTAATTTGAATCGTTCAGAGGCAAAAAGTATTTTTTATATAAATCGGCACCCTAAAAAATAACTCCATTTTTTTGCAATTTTAAATGTTTGTAAGGTACATGTATACAATACATATGCGTAAAGGAACGGTAGTACCAAAGCGGCTGCTTAAAAATTGCATTTTTTTGAAAAAGAAAAGCCAAAAAGCCAAATAATGCATCATTGTAGCGCGAAGAATTAAAAAAAGGAGTAAATACCACATGGGCTTTCTCCCCTTTCACAACTAGTTGCAGCAGATGTAGCATTATTCTGCTGGTAAGCTTGGGGACAATCTTTCCCTTTTGCGTTTTATTTTTTTCCTCCCACTTTTGACGCTTAATTTGTGTAGCACAACATATTTTACTTGCGCACATAATACAATAAGCTGCAAATATATATATTGTATCGCTTGTACAAAAAAAAAAAAAAAAAAAAAAAACAACGCAATGCAATGCAACGTAACGCAATTAAATTGTTTTCATTTTATTCAAAGGAAGAGAAAACAAAACGTGGTTTTCCGTCGAGATGGTCTATCCAGTATGTGCGTCTGGCTGTGCATTTCAAAAGGGGCCACTAAAATTGTGCGTATGGTTATACCAGTGTGCATGCATTTTTGTATAAACTGATAGCCAACCCCCAGTCGTCACTGTTCTACACGATAAAATTGGGCGAAACGTATATAACGTTATGAAATGGCCTATCTTACCTTCTCCGGAAGGGTAAATGGAGAAACTATTTGAACAAGTAACATTCGAATAATAATTAACCCTAACCTGTTCCACGTTGTATTAAAACATGGTATACATATTAACGTGCCATAATTTTTACGTTATCGTATTTGATAAGTATAATAATTATTTATGCCCATTTGGGGGGAGGTAAAACTCGCGAGTTTACCAGTTAGGGGATATCTTTTTTCTTCTTCTAATTGTTACATTAAATATTAGTGGGGAAGGTTAGAGGAAGACTTTATAGCTAGAACAAATTTAGTTTATTTGGTACTACAAATGGATTTACCGGAGGGGAGTTCCCCCCCAAAGTGTGACTTCTTGTACATGCGATATGTCATACACATGGGAACATTTCCCATGACGTGTTTGAAGTTTGAACAATGGGCCTTATTTTTTGGCTAATTTATGCGGCTCATTTGACTGATATATGGGTGGATAGCTTAATTGGGCCTAAAACGGCTGTGTAAAAGGCAGTTCCATAAAGAACAAAAATAAAATAACCCTTTAACGGTTAACCTTTCTGTGTGCATTTACATGTGCACAACATTGTTTTGAAAGGAAAGTTCTTTTTACTGAAGGTGAGTGTTGCACTACAACGTATGGATAGCTTTTCATTTCTAACACTTTTGGCAAACCGTTGATCGATCGATCGATCGTTCGTTCGTTTTTTTTTTTGACCCAAAGAACAACATAAAAAGGATCATATTGTATGTATGCATCTTCGCAAAAAATAGATTTATTTTTTTAACACAAATATTAACTGTGATTTAAAACAATGATGTATATATTTTTTTTGCTTTACACTTTTACACAAACGAATTGAAAGCATAAACAGGGTGAAAAAGGAAAGAAGGTCAACATGGTGAGGGATTATTACTTCCCCCCACTTGGAATTATATCACACCTCTTTTCGCCATACACATAAAAGCAAAATTTTTTTTTTAAATTCGTGCTAACCTCATCATCCCTGGTGTTAAAAGGTGTTTACGTATAACACAGATGAGAGTGTTAATAATAACATAAGGACTTTGTATAAAAAATAATTACTAATAAATGCCAGTTTGCAATAAAAGTGATAAAGCAAGCTTATTTTTAAGCATATTTTTTATGGTTTACCTCACTATTCATGGATGAGGATTCCACAAAATGGCTGTTCGCCCTTTGCAATAATAATGTAATAGTAGAAGCAAAACGATATAAATAATGCGTTCTTATAAAAGAGTGAAAAAATTGAAAGATTCAAGGAGTTATTAAAATGATAGGACAGTTTTTATACTAAGTATAATATGATAATTGATGGACCTATTTATTTTGCATTCTTATGACTTATTATTTATTCCTTTTTTTTTTTTCTAAACAGCTGCCCTAATTTTACGGCATGGTATTTTATGCGAAAGTAACATGTACTAATTTACTAATACCTTTAACGTGTTTCAATTTTAAAAAAAAGGCGTACGGCGCGTTCGCAGTAACTTAGAAAAAAAATCGTACGCGGGGTATGACAAATGGACATGTTTGCAGAGCATTGCCAATGAGTATGTTTTGTTTGAACGATTTGATAAGCGTACGCAATTATATGTATGTATATAATATATATAATATTATATAACATTTTTATGTGAACAAATTGTGCTAAAAATACCGCTCCAGTGACTTCTTTACATTTTGCTCATTGCCCAAATAAAATGGTGATAGGATTTGGTCAGTATTCGAAGGAATAAAAATAAAATCTATACGTATAGTATTATTTTTTTTATATATTTGTACCTGAAAAAATTATAAGTGGCGCATATGGATTTTATACTATCATTTTGTACTTGAATATTACCCTTTTACTTTAGCGGCGTTTGGTTGTATTTATCGATAGAGGATTCAAAATCGACAAAAAAAAAAAAAAAAAAAAAATATATGCATATGGATAAATTTAAAAATGTTACCATGTAGTATTTTATTTATTGCTACTGCTTTAATTATTATTTAAAAATTTTTTTTGCGCCGCGAATATTTTGAAAAATCCAAATCGCGGAGCGACAATATTATTTTAGCAGGAATGGAATAATGACTGAATGGAGATGGGTAAAGAGTTTTGCTCGTATAAAAGTCATTTTATCAATCATGAACATGTAATTTTATAAGAAAAATAAATATAAAAATATATATTATATTTTATTTATTTTATATATAAATTTACCGCTTCATTTTTCTATTTACTAGGTAAAAAAGAATATATTTAATTTTTTTTATTTTCTTTTTTTTTCTAAATGAAAAAAAAAAAAAATATATATATATGCGACGTATATATGTATATTACTTTCCTAATTTTATTAATACTTTGTTTCATGAAACAAAATATTAATAATTAACAATTTTGTGAATTATTATACTCATCTTTATGGAAAGAAAATGACAATAGAATGACAATTTAGTATTACATATATATGTAAATGCTAATATAGCGAGGATTCATCGCAGATTTTATAGTTGGTTTCATATGACATTTAATAAATGACCAAAAAGATATTTATTTACCTATATATAAATTTTTACGTTTAACATATTTTGTATAAGAAAAATCTAGGTATAATTCATGTAATATTTTTAAGTGTATTATTCTTGCGTAAGTGTATACTTACATATAATATTCCTCCTTGATAGTGAGTCTTCCACTGGCTAGCAGGAATATTAAAAAAAGAAGATTATTCTTACTGCAATTTGAATGAATAAATAAAATCAGACGCAAGTTGAAAAGCGGAGAAAAGGCATATATTTGGACCATTAGCAAAATTTAATGTGACTGTATAGTAATACCAGACACGATATACCAGGGAAAAAAAAAAAAAAAAAAAGTTAAACCATTGTTTCGAATATGGCAACTGTAAAGAAATGTCTTAGTAAAGAAAAAAAAACAAAATTCCCTATTTTCTTGAATATTTATGTAGTTACCCTTCTGATTTGGACATTACAATGTTTTAATAATAATGTAAGATTTGTAAAAATAGAGAAAAGCGCAAAAAATGTTGAGATTTTTTTAGACATGTTTGCATAGCCTTAATTGCAATTGCAGCCAAGAGAATTTGCATGAACGTATTGATAATATGTGAGGGGGAAAAATGTATTTTTTAATATATATAATACATTCCACTTTTTACTTTCCCTTCATCCCCTTTTTAGTGTTTTTTGAATAAGTCCTGTAAAGGCAATGGCAGCTACTACAATGCGGATGGAACGTCGCTTAAAAGAGTCAAAAACAGAAGCTTAGGACAACGGGGGGGAAGTTTCTTTGGCCCCGAAATGGAGATTCTAAAAGATACAGTTGTAAATTACCTGTTACGTAATACTAAAAAAAACAATAATGATGATAGAAAGGAAATGAAACCAGAGGTGGTGGAGCCAAGATACGATCATCCTCCTCCAAGAAACTATCGTGACCATCATTACCACAATGGACATGAAGACATTAGAGCACATGACAATTATGATATAAGAGATGGACATGTTCATGGTAAGCATAATCGCCAAGGTCCTGAAGTAATGTCATATTACATACCAGAAGGGGGATCGGATAAAGAACGAATGATACAGCCTGTATATTATCCAACGCAACCAGCACCACAGAGAATGCGTTATAATGATAATAGCAATACCTCCATGATAAGTTATTTAAAGCACTTCCTACTAGAGCAGCAGTTATTTGCTTCGCCCGTTTTAAATAAAATGGCCCCAGTCTTTTTTTTAATGTTTCTTTACTACGTAATATCGGCTATAATAAGCAATTTCCGTCATATTATAGCGCTCTATTTCCTGGCCAAAATAGTGAAATTGCACTATAACAGTAATAATTAATGGGAAAAAAAAAAAAAAAGAGAAGTGAAGTGAAGTGAAGTGAAGGGGGTGGAGAAGCATATATACTCTTTTAATGAGAATTATGCTCACTTAAAGAGTAAAAATATAAGTGGAGCGAAGTGGTTTAAAGGATGAATGTTTACGTGATCCATCCGCACAACTTTACATAAAAGCAAAAGTAAGAATCCTTAAGGAAAATCGTAACATTGGTATATAATAGTTAGGGCTGTGCTGACATTTTTTGGTACTCGCTAAAATTGTATAGCATATTAGTATACATGTGCAGTTATGGTATGTATTGATATTTTTAGCGCATCATTTTCTGTACATTGAAGTGTGGGTCCCCCATTGTAAGGAGTAGCACCGTAGCAGTGTGGCAGTGTAGCAGAGTATTAGCGTATTAGCGTATTAGCGTAGTGGCGTAGTAGTGGGCCCTTCGAAGCCATCCATATGTGTGTATTGTGTGTATACGTGTGTGCGAATGTTCGTATGCATAAAGATATGCGTATGAGCCTACACATGTGCCTCATATATGCGTATATGCTGACATATACACCATGTACGTACATGCATAAATGAATATACATATATATATGCGTACCTGTATGCTTAAATATGCACATATACACTTAAGTCTATATATTTATGTATATATGTATATATATATAGACTTATATATATATACGCATTTTTTTGATGTCCTGTTTTTCCATCTTCAAAGGAACACAATGCCTAATTATTATAAAGCGCTAATTTTTTTTAAGGAGGCCACTTTTAATTTATGTATTGTATTTGTATGAAAAGTGGTATGTATATATGTATTGTATACATATTATATATATGTACATGCAAAGAATGCTTTTCCCATTGTGCATATCCAGTTATTAAGATTAATTTTTGATGTCATCACTTATGCATATATAGTTACATTGAATTAATGAGTTAATTTATATATCTATTATTTAATGTGTACACCCCTTTTTATATTTTATAATTAACTCTATATTTTAACGTAATATTTTATGTATTAATTTTTTTTTTTTTTTCTAAATTAAACAATTTTAAGAAGTAAAATGTAAAAAAAAATAAATTCAAAATGAGAAATTTGCAACTTTTTGCGGATTTATCGTGAAATATGTGCCAAAGTTGATCACTAAACCGATTTTGTTGTAAAATTAAATGCTATTATATTGCTGGCACATTTTGCACATTTTACTGCACAAAAGGGGGATCTAAAAAGGTACAAGCTACATAATGGGAATGTTTTTTTTTTTTTTTTCTAATTAAGGGGTGCTTGAAATTTTGTAAAATGCACACCAATTGGGGCATTTTTATTTTTGCAAAATAGAAATATCGAGTGGGTAATTTAGTTAATCGTTCGTTGAGGAATACGGGCATGGATAAACAGCACATGTGTAGCTCCACTGAGGCAATCTAGAAAAGTTGGAAAAAGAGAATAGTTCTTTTTTGGAAAGAAACAAAAAGGAAAGCATTACCTTAAATGAATAAGCGCTTACACAAATTTGAGCAATGCTTATAATTTCCTTTCCGCCTTAAGAGGGAATTAATCTAAAGGGATGAATGATCAGAACGGGTACGGCACATTAGCAGCTACTGAAATGAAGAGAATAAAAATAAGCAGTGTCATTTGTTTGCCCCCAATGTGTTACTTTACGCAGTAAGAAGCGGGCCCTATTGGGGTGTTTTCCTACACGTGTGAGCATTTCTCATTTTTGCCAATTTCAAGAGTAAAAAATCTCAGCTCTGCAAATTTTGTAGAGCCAAATGAAATTGTTAAAATGCAGCCAAAACTTTGAGGGCGGGTGAAAAATATGGCATTTCTCGCGGTGTGGAGAATATTTACATCTGCACGATGGCACGATTGCACATGTTTTATGTTAACTGGTCCACTTAGGCTGAGCCATTTAATCGCCCCATTGGCTAGGTAGCGTATGAGAACTAAAATTAGGATGAGCATATTGCGCATAATGTAGAAAGATTGTCCCTTATTAGGAAGCACTGCCTCATGCCCCAATTTGGTAAGCTAATTTGTAGATCCATTTTAATCATTTTTTCCTTTTCTTAAAACAGTTATGGAAGATTTATGAGGGGACCAAATATTGTGTAACATATAATCCGCGTTGTGGTAAAATATGCATATAAGGTGGTTTAAAAGAGAAAGAATAGTTTTCATTAGATAATTCTATAATTTTAAAAAATGTTCCTAATATGATTTTTTAGAACAAAAATTCGAAAAATGTTTAAAAAAGAAATAGAAGGGAACATTTATTATATATGCAATTTGTTTTCTTTGTTGTGTTGATCGCCAAAATGAGAGATGCATTAGAGCGTTATTGAATGAAGAGCCACACTACTTAACAAAATTGAGTTGCAATTATTAAAATGAAAAAAATGTCAGTTGGCATATATTCTACAAGGCACAAATGAGCCTTCCTTGTGCTAATAAAATATGTTAATTTTTGATTGCAAAAAAAAATGAGTAGAATTGATTAGCTTTAGTTGGTTACAATGCAAGTTGATCGTGGTCGTTAATTTGGATCACAAAGAATTATTTGATGGAGAATTTGTTTTTTGCCAGTTTGGCGATAATCCCTAATGTCGCGCAGGGGGGTAACAAGTGAACCCATTTCAGCATCATGCATTGCAGTTTTAAAAATTGGAATCATACTACACAGATATTATTTATCGTAAGGAAAACGTTCAACCTTTATGCGCCGTCATTGCATTTGGAGATTTTCCCTTGTACACGTTTTCATAAATTTTTCATGTATTCTGGTGCAACCAAGATTGTAATCAGCAGTTAGGGAGACATGGGTGGAAATCAAAATGGAAGAGAAGAGGAAGCCAAATGAGGCACTTTATCTTTTTTCCACGTGGAGAGGTAAAAGCTGCAAACTTGATGATGTCGCAAATGCATAATTCATTTGTGTAATTTACTGTTATTTGGAAACTTAGAATTTATTTAACACTAAAAAGGGCAGTTAGTTACATTTATTTTTTGTTCATTTGTTGTTTTTAATATGTTAAAATGCCTATGAGGGGAACATGCGGATATGTAAGAAAAAAAATGGAACCCTCTTGAAAAAATACCGATTTGTAAAATTGGGGAAATAAGAACCCATTATTTTACAATTGTGGAAGTTTTCTATCCCACCAAAATTAAATTAATAGAAGGGTTGATTGTTTAGGTTTGACTTTTTCTTCTTACAATGGCAAAATCTAAGGAGTTAAAACGAATTTTGATCTTAAAAAAAGCAGTGTTTCATTTAAACAATGGGTTAAACGAAAAAATTTGTTAAAAGTTTTTATAAATTCGTTTAATTTGGGTCTATTTTGTTACTAAAAAAACAATAAAATGAAAAATTTGTTTATTGAATTGTGCATTTTTTTTTTATATTAATTCGCATGCAAAAAGGATTAAATTTTCTTTTTTGTTTTCCGCTGGAACCATGTTTTCAATATATTTATAATATTCTATAAAGAACTTTATAGCTACGTACTTTTTTTTTAAATTAATAAATAAAATAAAGAAAGAAATTTCATATTTATTTTTTTGTTTATTTATTTATTTTTTTCCATCATTGGTAAATGTGATTTTAACAAATTTGCAAAAGTGATTTGTAGTCAAATTTTATACCAGCGTTTTTTTTTCCCGATTTATGTTAATTTTTAAGCAATAATTTGGGATTTTACATATAAAACGAGATTTTCAGAAATAAAATAATTTTTAATTTACAGTAAGATTATAATTTTCTATTTTATGTTCGCTTTGCTCTGCTCCGCTTTGCTTGTTTTTCCGTTATAAAGAAACACAGAAGCATAAAAAAATAAAAGTTCCCAACAATTTTTATTAAACTAAATAACTAATTCCTTTTTTTTTTTTTTTTTTTAAAAGTTAATCATTAAAAATGAAACTCCATAAGATGAACAGTTTTAGTTTATTATCTGGAAAGAAACTCTCAAATTTGAATAAGAAAAATGGGGGCGAAAATGTTGACAATTTATCCAGCAATGGGGAAAAGATTAATGCCAATGGCAATTTTTTAGGCCATTTTTTTTCCAGACGTTCAGTTATCGCCATAGGTGCCATTCTTTGTGTTATATTACAGGTAAGATGTAGAAAGATTAATATATATGTATGTAATGCACATAAATATATGTATTAGTAGAGAAAAGGCCCATTTTTTTTGCATAGCTTTAGGGGGGTTCTCCTTTTTTTGTAAAAATTGCATTTTACATGTTTACCTTTGATTTCCCGAACTTTTTATGTAGAATACCTGCACATTTGAGAATACGACGAATTCGCAATTGGGATTAACTGCTATATTTCCTAGGAATTTACTTGGAGAGGGCGAATATGTAGGTGATAAAGAGACAAAGGCTACATTAGCTACTTTAGATAAGTTAATGAAAGATCCAGCTGTAACTTCTCGTGTTTTATCAAAAGCAAAGAAGGACGATACAAAGAAAGATACTGTAAATGGGAAAAAGGTTGACATGGAAGAGTTGCGGGAAAGATGCCAAGACAATTTAAAGGAATTACAAGAGGATGAAATAGACACAATGCTGTGTTATCTAACAAAACCAGGTTGCTTCTATAAAGTAGATGCTCTTGCTACCTGGTGGCAAGTTCGCAAAAGAGATAAAAAAGAGTGGGAGAATTTTTGTGTGCAATTGTCAAGACTGTGCAAAGACACAGCAAATAAAAATAATTACAGTGTAAAATTATCAGATAAACTTTTGAATGAGGCTCAAGATGACTATACGAAGAGAGCAAAAGCTACGGAATCTAATGCTAATGATAAGGTTTATGGTCTTCTTAACAATAAAGAAAAATCGGCCGAAGAATATGTAACTAGTGTTAATAGTTATAAAGAGGAACAGCAAAAACTAAGAGATCAATGTTGGGATGAATGGGAGAAAAAATTTAATGAAGAAATGACAGGAAAACCTTTTGTTAAAGTTGAATCTACAAAACCAGATGAAACTAAAAAGGGAGAGGCACCCAAAAAGGCAGCTGCACCTAAAAAGGGAGCGGCACCTAAAAAGGGAGCGGCACCCAAGAAGGCGGCGGCACCCAAAAAGCCAGCGGCACCCAAAAAGCCAGCGGCACCCAAAAAGCCAGCGGCACCCAAGAAGGCGGCAGCAGCAAAAAAATAAACGTTTTGAAATGGTGACAATTTAGAAATGTGCTTTTCTAATAATAATAGTTTGAACAAGTAGAGTAAATATGGCTATTGCGGTTATGGAGATATTCACGAGTTATTTTGTGATCATTTTTCATATAAAATAGAATTGTAGAGATGTATACATGCTTTTTTATTTTTTTGCATAAATTGAAGTTTTATGGCAATGCACATTTTATTTGTGATAATAAAGCACCTTTTGTATATTTCTTTTGTTCTTTCCTTTGTTCTTTCTTTTTCTCTTCACTTTGCCCCTTCTTTTCTCTTTTCTTTTTCCTCTGCTTTTTTTTTGCATAAGATTTTCCCGCTTACTAGGTGCAACATACTTATTTTGTCCCAGTGGTGATATTACAAAAATGTTACGTTTTGGCCAACAAAAATGATAATTTTAAACAAGTCTATAGGTATACACATATACACATATACATTTGTAAGCGCGCTTTAGTATTTGCATTTATTTTAATTTAAATATTTCTTCTACAAATTAACATAGTTACAAAACTTGTATATTTTTCTACATCGTTGATCGATTGCAGTTAAAATGGTAGAAAAATGATTTTGTATGTTGACACCAATAAGAATGTTTTTTCTTTTTTGGTGTGTGGGGAGGATAGAAGTTGATTTTAGATAGAGGGGTTATATAGTTGCGTCTTAAGCAGTAAAATAATTATGTAACACTTAAAAAAAATTATTCGATTTTATCTTTTTTTTTTTTTATCTTCATTCGGGAAGTTCCTTCTTTTTTCGATATAAGCAGTTTTCTATTTGCACCAAACTGTAGAGTTGGACGTTTCCTATTAGGGGAAATTTCGTCACATTGTCTTTCCAGTAATATTTCACGAGTTTGTTAAGAGGCATCATTATAATGCAGTAGTTCGTATGACACCACTACCACATTTTAAGTGCTTATTAGTTAAATGGTTGCTTTCAGGAAAAACTATTTAGTTCTCCTTTGTGGTGTACGTTTTCTTTCCCGGGTTGGTGCGACATGCACTGATGCTTCCAGTTGAAATGAAGAAAGAAAAGAAACAAAATAAAATATTTTTAGTGTTGATTTTATTCCAAATGTGAATGTACCTTTACTCTTATTTTTAACTTTGGTAATATTTCATTTTACTTCTCTGATTTTTATTTCTTCAAATGTTTTCCATTTTTTATGCTTACCGTTAATGGGGAAAAGGGGGGAAAATTGTGGCTAGCCTAGGCAGGATCCTTTGCAGCGAGGTATCATTTGATCGAAAATAAAATAGATTCCAATGAAGGGGAGTTTTTTTTTTTTTTTTACATCAGTTGGATATACAACAAGAGAGGATAATTCGGATCGGCGCAGGGGTAACGGGGCCTTTTAACGAAGTGTGTAATAGCGTGTCCTACAGATCCTTTTTTATCAAAAAAGAATGCTTTGTCGCTATTATGTATTAAAATTAAGAATGCAAACCGCAATACATTTAAGTTATTGCTTATTTTTTTCTTTAAGGATTGATCATTTCCTTTTTTTGACGACGCGTGAAGGCAAATCGTTCTTTTGCAAATAAGCTTCAGTGTTAGTTACTTTCCGAGTAAATTCACGCTTTTTCGGTGTGGTCATTTTTTCTTCATTTTATATGAAAGTCTTTATTGTTAGTAAAAGTGAATATTTGAATGCTACCTGATTTGACCTTTGTGAAAGTACGTTTTTCTGTTTCCTCCCTTTTGCGTAGCAAATTTGTTAACATGGAAACTTTGCGCATTTCACAAAATGGAAGCAACGAATGGTCTAATGATGTAGAAGCTATATTTCGGCTAGGCACCGCGGCTATAAGGACTAAAAATGTATATGGAAAATTAAATTGTCAATAAAATTGATAAAATACTTTGCGGAGTTATTCGATTTTTAATTGGCTTTGGTTCCATGGCGCACTATACACAATTTCTTGAGCACCACGACGGTGACACCTTTTCTCAACAAAAATGAACACCAACTGTAAGCAAAATTTACCTGTAAGGTGAAAACATAAATAGCACATGTTCATTATAGGAAAGGATATACCCGGTGGAAAGGCCTGTCCCAGCGTTCGGTTATATTGTCCATTTTCGCATAGCAGTGGAGTATATAGTTTTTTTTTATAATGGCTGTTCACCCTTTGCGCACGTTACCCTCAGCATGTTCCGTGCAAGGAATTATTTCCCCCCCAAACAGTTAAGAAAGATACACAGGTTTATTAATCACTTACGTGAAGGTAAGAAACGAAATGGTGACAGATCAAAAATTACAGATATGACAATTCGTGGGTTCCAAAATTTACGCATCAGTGTATAGGCAAACAGAAGGTGAACTTTTATGGAGACATAAATTTTCAAAGTGAGTTATTCAAATGGCAAAAAAAGTAGGTAACATCATTTTTGTGACGTCATGGTTTGTATAAAAATTAAAATGACCCAATCTTTTTTCAGGAGAGGTATCTTTGTGTAGGGGATCTATCTAGGTAAAGCCTTCGTGCTGGCAGAAGGGAATTATAACAAATTGGGCAAACGCACATGCAGCAAATAAATATATCATACAAATTATGCACGAAAAAAAAAAATATATTGACGGATTATGGCTGAAGAATACATTCTTTGATAGATGACACTTTTAATAACGTAGACTTTGGCGATATCTCCTCATATTCCAAATTAACATAAAAAAAAAACTGGAAAAAAGCAGTGGAAGGAGAGATGCACCAAATATTCGAACTCACTGATTAGTAAGCGAATTTCTGTTATTAGCAGTACAGCATATACTTCTAATAAGGCTTAAGGATAAAAAAAAAAAAAATGGCACGTTTTTTAAGTACAAATAGGCGTACACTAAAAAAAAATATTGATTGAGTGCAATTTGAAGATAGCGTTTCGTGTAAAAATATATGCCTACCAAGAATGAAGGTGCAGTGACTTATGATTTAGATAGAAAAGGATTTATCTGCACACCCAACGATTTTTACGTTATACAGAGGGAAGATAGCTTAAAAGTGTAACGACATGGGGTTCATGCCATACTCAAATGAATCGCTTTCTCACTCTTACAATTGGCACATCGTCCCTTTTTCCACCTTAGTGATTATTTTTCATTAAATCTTTGCTGCCACCGTGTTTTTTAGTGCATTTTTGATATATTTTTTTTTTTTTTTTTTCTTTTTTGTCATTCTCCCCACAATCGTTACATTTTCGAATGAATGGCCCCCAAGTAAAGATAGAGAAACTAGCTAAAAGGTGCGGATAGAGAAAAAAAAAAAAAGAGTAAAGATTATTAGAGTAGTGTTTATGAGATTTATGAAGAAAAGCACTCTTGTCATGGGTAAGAGAAAAGTAGAATTTCCACTACATTCATGACGAATGGTGAATTTTTATCATCGTCATCAACGACGATTATGTAATGTAGAAGTGCAGAAAGATGAATCAGTATGCATCAGTTATTACGAGAGAGATGCAGGTGTCTAGTCTATGATGGTAGTAAGAAAATATCAGTGTCTGCTGCAAAGAAAAGAATGTGTAAATTGAGGATGATTTGTGAAGTAGTATGTGGTAGAAAGAATTGGTGTAGTCTGCAAAATGGGGAAAGAATTAGATGTATTAGATATGTAGTAAGCTGCGAAATGGTAGCAGAATGGAAAAAAAAAAGGGGGGGGGGAATTGTTAGGGAGACCTGGTGAGAATGCATAATTATTATAATGCTATACCTACTTGATTCTAAAAAAAAAAAAAAAATAGAAGATAAAATTTAATTTCTGTTTAAAATAATAATGAATATTAATTAACAGCTTGAATAAGTTTTTAAATATAAAAACAAAAATTGCTACATTGATTTGTTTGATGGAAAAATGCGTTGCTTCGTATGATTATATTAAGTCGTGTTTACATGTAATCATTAAAACACAAAAACAATGACGATTTTGTATACACTTGACTGAATGAAAAATGGTAAAAAAAATATAATTCCGTTACTGTAAATATGTAAGGAATGTAAATTTTTTTTTTTTTTTTTTTCTTCTTTTGGAAATAAAAGTTTAAGTGCATCCCAAAACAATCAGTACTGTCAAATTTGAAGATTTAAGTGGAAATATTTTTTGGCTGAATAACCATAAGGGTACTGAAATCTTTATTTATTTTGCATAAGAAGTGTGTTATTTGTTCTCTTATACATTTCTGCAATTTTTGAATGAAATAAATAAAAGATTGTAATATTACCTATGGAAGAAGTAAACCAATAACTTCGTTAGTTGTATAGTATAGTACGATTAAAATTGCTTTTAACAATTTTACAGAAAATAGTGAAAGCTGGAATTTAAAATTTTCCATGTGATACATGGCTTTTCTATTTTTGCTAGTAGGTTTGAGCCCATATTTATTATTGTTATAAGGAGCTATATAGGAAGTTGGTTTTTTTGCCTTTATCTTTGAAATAGCGGTGTTTAAATATTTAAATATCTTTGGCCTTTTGTCCTTTTTCGCTCTAGGTTTCCTTCTAAGCCGTTGGGGATATCTGAGCCTCTTTGCTCTCTGCCTTATTCGAAAGTCATTTACATAATAGAATGCACGATTGGTTCCTTCGTAATCATCATCGTAATATTTAAATTCGTCATATTGATTTTTCAATTCATTATCACCGTTTATATACCTACGCGATTTTTTACGCCTATTATTTTTGAAGGGATTTACTCTTTTTTCAAAGTCATCATACCGTTTTAGTGCATTCGACAGTTTTTCAAGATTGTACTCGGTCATCAACTCATCATATTCTTTTCTAAATATCCCATCGTGTGTTAGTGCGTTAAATCTTTCTTTGAACGACTCATCATCTTCATCTAACAAATTTATAATTCTTTCTTTTAGCTCCTTAAATCGTTGTTGCGTTCCTAGTTCAATATCACCCTTTAATATTCTACCTGGTGCTGTGTGTAACGTGCTATTTTGAGGGAAGATTCGTTTGTCCCACGTATTAGCAGTGGTGAGTGACTAAAAAAGGGGAATAAAAAGGAGTTAAACGGATGTATGTACTGGCAAAATGAACAAAATATTTCTATACAAATGAAAATGCAAAAAAAAGCGATGCGGCTAGTACATCGATAAATTTAATTTTCATATTTTATTACATCATATAAATGATTCCAGGTCGATATGAAAAGGGTAACGGTAAGAGTTATAATAAAGAGGTGTGATTTACAGTTTGTCCTTTCTCTCATTGATAATTTAAAGTTTTTAAATCATTATAGTAATTAAAAAATAATTTATTTAATTTACTATATAATGATTTTTCCTTTGTGTAATACTCAGCATTACACTACGTGGTGTTTTTTTTACTTATTGCTTGGCACTTTTTAACACTTTTTAACACTTTTTAATACTTTTTAATGCTTTTTAATACCTTTTTTCAAGCGTTTCAATTAAAATGGCAAGTAAAATGCGCAACTCCAGTGATTATATGTTATGTTAAAATGCGTAGAAAATGTACATTCTTGCGTAAAACAATTCCTGCGTAAACATTTATTGCACAATAATCCAAAAAAAAAATACTACAAACTAACGTTTAAATTGAAATAAAAGTTAAAAATTAAATTAAAATTAAGGTAATTTTATTACAATTCCGTTTTGCAAAAATTAAAAATCGTTTATCGTTATCGCGCAGTATGCAAAGTAAATGTGATTGATTTTAAATGGCAAATATATCATTCAAAGAATGAAAAAAACACAAAGGGGATATAAAACACCATTAAAATATGTATATAACGCATAAATGTACGCTGCATGAATTACATATTTACGAAATTTTTTGCGTAATTTTAGCTGATGGGTGATGAAAAAAAAAAAAAAAACACTAACACTAGCACTAATTTAAAATAATGCACTATTCTATTGTACATAAATGTATATATTTACATGTATATAAAATACGCTAGGGAAACAAAAAAATATTTTTTATTCCTTTTTTTTACGTTGAGGTGGAGCAAATTTTGAGTGTCATATTAAGTTATGTTTTTTTTTCAATTAGCATAAAAAAAAGTATTGCTGAAGACAAAAAGGAAGAAAAAGGGAAAGAATAGCAATTTTAGAATATCATTTGCATACGACACATATTTTGCATCATTAACTCTCTACATGTTTGTATTAGAAATAGTTGATTAGCTAAACACATTAAAAAAAGTAATGTATCAAAATTTAACCGTGGGGATGGTTTATTTTTTTTTTTTTTTATTTTATGTATGGTAAAATTGCATCGTTTTTTTAACCAGCTGTGCATACTAAAATTTTATTTATTGAACGAGGACCGGGGAACTTGCATAAAAAATTTAAAACTTGCCAGTGTAGTGAAACGGTCACATTAAAATTGATAGCGCGCTGGAAGTGCATAAAACTTCGTGTAATTTAGGCGCAAAAAGTGAGAAAAAAAATACCAAAATAAAGGAAAAAGGAAATAAAAGTCAGTAAAACGTATGTGCATGTATATATATATTTTACGGGCTAGTTAAATATCACGTTTTATTTCATACCCTCGACGTTTTTCAATGCGCACTACGTGTATAGGCCAAATTTAAGTGTATGCATCAAATAACGAATATAAGCAAATGAAAATTACCTCATCACAATGCAAAGAAATGCGTGAAAATTAATTTATACAATAACTGAGCATCGTGTAATGCGTAAAGGATGGTTAGTTAAAGGTGCCCACGAATGTAGCAGTCATGTGAGGTTCAAAAGTTACAAACATGTTATCTTTTTTTCGCATAATTTTTTTCCATTTTTTGAAAGAAATATGAAAATAATTACTATTTGGTATTACTTTGGATACATGTAGAAATGTTCATCAACAGTTCGAACTTATTTTGGCCTTACTAAAGGAGGCTCATGTGGATGCTTATTGGGATTGTTTCCCCCCCCCACTGTTTAGGCACTTACTAGCGGGTAAGCATGCGATTACACATGTTATGAAAAATTATGTTCATTAGGCTATTCTGTAGAATATTTTATTTGTGCAACTTAACGAATGTGTAACGCAGTTTGAGCCATTTACAAAATGTTAAACGAAAGGGGTGAAGAAGCTTGTCTACCTTTATAATCGGAATGCCTCATTATTTGCAAATGAACGATACGGACGCTGATAATGTTGTCACTGCAAATTTTATGAAAGGGTTAGAACGGTTATCCTTTATAAGGATACTCTTCATATTCGTACACGTCACCGCATTGTTACAGGTGTGTAAATTTTAATTTATCTGTGTATGTGTTCAAAAAATTGTTCCTAGCGATAGATCTTCTAATCATGTACAGTGAACACATATGTAATAGGAACGAATTATTATTTGTAAATTATTACGGATGATCCGAATTGCACATTATGTGCATGCTAGAAAGGTGCACACAATTGGGCAAATAACTGCTCTAACAACAGGGAGCTTACACCGATCGCTGTCAGTTTAGCCAAGTTCCTCTACTCATGAACCTTAAAACAGAAATTGGAACTAAAGTTAATTCTTCATATACAAAATATTTAATATATATTAAATTGCTCCTTTTTTTTACTTCACAATATGGACATATAAGGGGCGTTCTTCTTGCTAAAGATACGGTAACGTTAAAGCATGTTACCCTTTGAACAACAAATTGAGCGCATCACTTTTGTTAAAATTTTTTTCATGCCTCTTCGACATGGTGCATTAAAAATATTTCCCCTTTTTTTTGTTACACAATTGGTAAGGTGTTTCATCAGAAATGAAAAATAGGTGCAAATATTTGATAAGAATGCGATAAGTAGCGAAGCGTAGCAAATGGAGAAACAGGAGCATACTCAAACGTATATATAGCATGCTAGCTCCAAGAAGGAAATAATAAAAAATAAAGCAAATAATACCCCTTAAATGAGAGAAAAATAGAAGAGTTAAAACGCACTAAAAATGGTATATTAGATAACAATTTGGCGAAGCAAAATAAACATTGCTCTTGTTAACCATGCTAAGTTGAGCAGTTTTATTTTGAAAAAAGATTACTTATTATCTTTAGTTGTATACACAATTACAGGGAAAATAAGAACACTGGAAAAAATGAATGTTTAGCATGTGCTTTACGCACTTCGAATTTTATCAGTTCAATTTGTCATTGTAGTTGCTGGCAAGTAAGCACTATCATCTGTGTATCAATTTCTTTATTCATGTTAGAACACATTGTGATAAAAAAAGCTTAACAAATTTGTGTTTAGCACCATATATTACTACGCATAGCAGTACAGAATTACTTTGCCTATGGAACACTTCTTAAACGGGGAGAAAATTTCCTTAGCATCGTCGGTTAGCTCATAAATGTAAGACTCGTACGATTCAGTTGTACATCTTTGAAAAGGGCTGAGCATGTTCTTAAACGTTTTAGTACAGGAGAGTGAAAAAATATTTTTACGATATGTATGCGAATTTGCGCGTACATACATTTATATTTTTAAATCGCTTTTAAATATAGTTTTTCAACCTCATTTAGTATTCGTGAATGAAAGTAAGTGTCTGTTCAACTATATCTGTCCGTGATATACATGTAGGTCCTCAAATTAATGTGTAACGCGAAAAATAAGATAAAATTAATGAGTTAATTACCTTTTTAGTGGTATGAAATTCTTCTATTCTCATCGTATTGTAGGGAAAAATTATTATTTCAAGAATGATACGTGAAAGCGCGTTCTTTACTTTAACTTAAATTCCCAAAGTGCTGTTATGCACACAATATATATAAATAACAGCACTTCCAGTTAGCGTAATTCTTATTACGGGTAACATATGAGAAAAGTTATTCATAGGAGATGCGCTACAATGCCATTGTAAAATATATTTACTGTGGAACTATGTCAGACTTGTGGGCTATTTTTTCAATATATTATTATAAAAGCATATCATTTTTTCGCTATCACATCTGTGGTAGTTTATTATTGTTCGTCTTGAAAGTATTTATGATTGGAGGTATAATATCGCCGCTCATATATTTTCAATTTCAGGTAAATCGTGATAATTACATACGGGCAGTGTGCATTTTTCTGTTGGCCCTATTTGGACAAACACGTTGCTGGGGGGATAATAGCTTAATTGTATAATAACTTAAATTGCAACTAATCATTCTGTTCTATCTTAAACTCAATGCATGTAATGAAAACGAAAAACTTATTTGAAAAAAAAAAAATAAACTGTGAAAGGAAGTCGAAGTAAATCACCAAAACGAATGTACTTTTACTAAACGATAACACTATGAGTATAAATTTAAGTTATATCTCAGAAGTGCTATATCTTTTATGCGGATTATATGAAAAAAAATATGAATGAAATTTTATGTTTCGAGAGATGTTATTCTTAGTGCATAATTTTAATTATTAGAGATGTTAATATTGTAGAAAGGGGCACATTAATCTTACGCGTAACAGTTTAATAAGAGCGTTATATTCATTTTATTAGTTTTACAAATTATATTACGTGTTAATGCGAAATTAATTTATATTTCCTTAAAAAGGTTAGCTAATCAAGCATAAGCAGAAAGTTATACACACAACACACTGACCATTTTGCATAAGTACACACTATGTGATATGTCTTATATTTTCTATATTGAAATTTTTTAAAAAATTCATTTATCGCTTACCATATTCTGTACTTAACACATTTTTATGTTGTCACACGCATAATAGTGTTAACTTGTTTTTTAACTATAACTGCTATAATTAGACTGTTATTGGTGAATTGCTTAAATTAGTAATTTCTTGATGATTGGTATGGCATGCTATATAGCGTTCCTTCCAAAAATGCTGGTGGCCGACCTGATTCATTATAAAAATCTCTGCCTGTTACTCCGTCGCCCATGTTGTTTCTAATGTTTTTTTTTTTTTGGATATTTCTATTTAACCAAGCTCCTATGGGTGTAAACTTTTATAACAAAAAGAAAGTTAAAAAATAATTAAGGCTTACACAAAAAAGTATTAAAATTGTTAATGCATAATATTTTTAAGTGAAAAATATATTTTACTTTATATATCAAGATGAAAAGGAGAATAATTCCTAGCATAGAGAAACCAACAGGGATAAATACATGAGAACGCATATATTCATATACGTTATTTGAACTTTTTAAATCTGTGGGTTCTGGGCATTGAGGACATGGTAGGCTTTTTGTTCGTTCTAGGCATTGTAGGTATGTTTGCCATTTTTCACATTTAGTAAAATCAGAAGCATCATCTGGGCAAGGTTCTCTGTCACAACTAGATGGATGCAATGTGGGTTTTTCATCAGAACTTTCAGATGGACATTGTATGTCGGGAAATTTGCTATTAAAACTATCAAGAGTACACTGGACATTAATGTGAAAATCTTCTTTTCTTAAAGTAGTACTTGCGTCAATTGAAATGATTAATTTAAATAATGCCTTCATATATTCTCCCTTTTGTTCATTATAGTAAACGCATCTGTCCTTAAAAGATATTGCTGAATCCTTTGATTCTGCGAAATCTTTAATGGAACACAATTCATCTATATTCTTTCTTATGTTAATAATCGAATTTGCATAATGATCATAATCTAATTCGCACATTCCATCAGTAATATCATATTTTTTTTTCAGCTTATCCCAAACACAATGAATGCATTTGATCCAATGACTGCTATCTCGATATTTATTTTCTATTCTGTAATTATTTTTTTGAATATATAACCAATATTTGAAGAATCTACAATATTTTTCATTCGAACTATCCTTAAATTTTTTATGATACTGTTCAAAATTTTTAACAATTTTATAAATATACTTTTTTATCAAATCTGTTGAATTGCAATCACTACAGCTTAAATATTCTTTTATATAATCTTTATTTGATTCATTTACCTTAAGCAGTCCATCATAAAAGCTTAGTTCAGGTACATTACTCCTTGTAATATCCTAATTATTGAAAGATAAATAAATATATATATTGAAATTTATGGATATTATGAATAATTTTTACAGATTTTAAAACTATTAAATTATTCAAAGTAATATAATTAGGAAATTTCATAATAAAGACAGTGCAAGTACTGGTATTTCCATTTTGCAAGGGTATTATAATTTTTATTGTTATAAAAGTTCTGAATGTATAATAAACATAAAACTATTTATTAATTTATCGAAGAAGTATTAATAATAACTAGGTCAATTAATTGAAGTGGATATTAATATTTTTATTAAGTGTATAAATATATATTTATCGCTATATGTATTGTTATAATTTTATCCATAAAGTGCAATGTCCTTTGTTATATTATAAAACAAATAGTTTTAATAAGGGTATATACATAAAAACAATTTTTATGTTAAACCGAAACACTAAAAGCGATATAGGAATGTCATTAGTAATGATATGAGCCTAAATAGGTATACATAGCATAACATTTACATAAACAAGAAAATTATGCATATGTTTTGTGTGTGTCATGCATGCTATACAAATATGTATGAATTATTTGTGAAAAGCGTATTGCATATAATAATATCATTTATCAAAATTTTAAATACAAAAGTATTATTGTATATATAGTCAATTATATTGTAACACTTAAGAAAGTACTTTATTTTAACTGATTAATATTATTCATCTATTTTATAAATAAAGTGTTATGAATATTATAAAAAATTTGTACTATATGTATACGAATATAATGATTATCTAATTAAATAAATAACTTGTAATAATTCTTTTCTTTTTCATGTTTAGCTCACGAGAACTTTTTAAAAAATTATTCTAATATTTAGAGCGTTTATTATTATTTATTTATTTTTACTTTTTTAAACTATTTTCTTTCATTTCGTTAGGGTATATGAAATGATAATTTAAAACATGTTCATATATTAATGATAATTAATTTTATGCATAACACATTTTCATCCATATTAATCATTAATTAAATTAATATTTTACTGAGATAAATATGTACCACATGGAAGGAAAAAGGAAAATCTTATTTATTTTTCCTATTATAATAATTAATATATTGTATGAAACTTATTAAGACTAGATCGACATTATATATGTCATTGGAATTTTACGAACATTTTAAGCTTTGGAAGGAGAATATCACTAAACGATGGAAATAAAATGATTCTTATAAAATAACTTTTTTTATCAATAAAATACGTTTTCTAGAATTAATGTTTAATTTAAATTAAATAATACGTTGATATTGTTATATAAATAGAATTTAATTATTTAAAATATTGCCGTACTCTCTTTTATAATAGCAATTGGGAGTATATTAATAGTACTTTATCCTTAACCACGACAATGTGATAAATGGATAAATCACATTATGGTCTATTTAAATTTAACATGAAGGGAATATACGTATCATTTTGAACGTTCATCACAATATGCTTGGTGCATAATTATTTTATTTTTTTTTTATACTGTTCAATTTCATTATATGTCAAATGTATGCCTTTGATAACATAATGATGATATATTTTGTTATTGCTAGCATTTGTTATGTTAATCTTAACTAGGAAGTGTTATTATTACTTATTTATTAATATAAACGATTCTGTTATTAATTTTTAGAATGATACTATATATTGATATTATATAAATTTAAACAAAGAGCGGCTATAAAAAGGTGTCATAATTATATATATATTTTTTAGAGCACCCCCAACATCGTCATTAGTTGGTCAATCCATATTTAACAATATACGTTCATTATTCAAAAGAAGGGCTATATTGAGAATATTTTAATTTTTATAACACAAACTATTACTAATGAATCATGTTATTAAGATGATTTCGTGCGAAAATGTTGAAAATGTAATATTAATAATTACGATAATCAATTGCACTGATTTTTCATTAGCGGAAAATATTTTTCATTTAATTTGTAATTATATATTTGTTTTTTGAGATATATAGCTTAAATATAAAGGTAAAATGAAAAAAAACATCAATAATATTTATAATATATATTTTGATTTAATTTTACCTATAATATTGCAAAAGAACATTTTTGTGTAAATTTTTTTGTATATAATTCATGTTTGAGAAATGACAGAAATAAATGAGCTTACTGCAGAATTAAACTTTCTAAAGGAAGCTAATTTCTCCCATATTAAAACACAAGTGACCATTAATTATTTTAAAAGATACACTGTTCATTAATATGTTGTATTTATATTCATCTTTCCCAACCAAATTAAATATGCATTAAAAGAATTTATATTATGACTTTAAAATATGAATTTATGTTTCACCTTTTTTTCTGACAATAATCATTTTAAAAACATAAAATTAAAGAGCTACATATTGAGGTCGTCACTCCAAATGGTTTTATGCATAGCGAAATTGTATTATCCGAAAAATCAAAATTTTGAAAAGGTATTTATCAAAAAATAATACACGTATGAAAATAATTAATAAAAATTTACCGAAATTTTTGTATATTTTTCCAGTTTAACAATTTGAAAAAAAGAAAAAAGAAAAAAATGCAAATGTGAATTAATAATAATTATTATACGAATATACATACATTTACGAATTGTGTTTTGCTATTAGGAGTTTATTCTTGGATTAATAACATAATTGCATGGTATTTGCGGACATAATGTGAATGAGACGCATAAATTTTTGTTTAGGCACATTTATTATAAATAATTGATAAATATTTTTACATAAAATTTTATTAGTGTATTGAACAATTTAAATTAACACTGCGTATGCTATCATAGGGGTATATGTTAAAAACAAATTTATAAAAATTTTTATATGCGGATTATTAATATTTTTCGCTAAGATTAATTATGATTTATTTTGATAAAATCAATATTAACTGCTAATTTGGGTTTCTGGATTTTATAAGGGTTAAGAAGAATACATATATTTTTAAAATTAATATATGTATTTTTCCTATTATAAGCGTATACTAAATATGTGCTTTAATTTTGATATCCCATTTTAACAGGACACTTTTTCTTATATGAAGACATAATGATATTATTAATTCGTCATATTTTTACGTTAATTTGGCTTATTTATGTTAATTTTCTGAAATTATCGTTTTTTAACCTATTACTAATAAAATTTTTTTTGTTGATAAATAGATTATAGAAATTACATCACAGTTTTTGTTATTTGTAGATATATATATGTTACATATAAATATGTGACAATTTATTTAGTAATATAATTATCATAAAATAACTGTATTATTCTTATGTACGAATTTAGAGCCTTATAAAAATATATGAAAATACTTGGACATTATGGATTAAACATATTTTCATTCAGCATATTCGTAATGAAAGATCAAATTTTACTTTTTATTTTTAATATTTTCCAAAAGGCCATGTATACTTAGATTGTGAGTTTTAATATCTCTCATTTCTATCATATATTGTATAAAAGGACTTTAAAATTAAGCATTACCAATAAAGGAATAATAAATGATGAAAATACTTTAAATAAATAGAACATTGGGTGTTTTTTTTTTGCTATTAATATTATTTTATATGATAAATAACATTATCTATATATTTCAAAATAAAATTTTTTTATCTGAACAGAAGCTTCTACATTGTTGCCTAAAGTATAATTTGTTTTTAGAGTTGTCCTTAGAGCATTTTATGTAATTATATTTTTTATTTAATTTGCTTAAGAATAAAAATATGATAATTTTTTTATAAATTTTTCTGCTGATATATTCACCTGAACAGTGTTTTCAAATTTAGTGGTATCAATGAGCGGCCACTATTTAGAAGTAAATACGACATGTTAATATAGAATACTAATTATTGTCACGTAATAACCGTATATTCAAATATTATCTGGTAATGTTTTATATATTAAAAAAATTAGTTTATCTTATAATATTTTTAATTTTATTTTATTACTTATTTTGTGTATTAGATACATTTGTTACAGTAAAATGGTTCAAAAGAATTTTCTTTGGGAATATTTATATCCCATTTTTTATGTATAATTTTATGCTTCGTTTTTGCGGCACTTTATCAGGTTCATATGAATTTCTTATTTACGTTATTTTTCATGTTGCTATTTCATGTATGTAGCACGGATGAACAAATTAGTTGTATATTACTCAAGGATACCATGATAAAGAACGACATTGCATAAGTATAGAATTTATAGGAAATTTAAATATTTCTATTTTATCTCTACGAAGGAAATATAGCCTATGATTCAATATGCAAGCTTTTTCTACCTGTCGTATATGCTTATTTTTCATCCTTAATAAGATAGATTATTAAATGTTTGAATACCCAGAATTGTGCTTCTGTTACCGCTGAACGTAGAAATAGCTTATTTGTTATTTTTGTTAATAGTTCTTGTTCAATGAGTTTACTAGTTAATTCTTTTTTATATGAATAATTTTTTTATTGACATTATTTATTAAATTATGTTTTTCATAAATATTGATATGGTCATTATAAGATAAAAAATGATTACTAGTTATATACTGTTCAGGAATACTTTAAAGAGTGATAGCTTATGTTGTTTGGTCTGTTTGCGAATGCGTTTTTGGGTCAATTCAGGTTTATGTAATAATTGGGAGTTTCTGATTCGAATATATTTCTTTTTTGTATATTCTTAATTATTTGACGTAATTTATTTGAATCAGATGGGGTAAAACGAAAAAAAGTAAAGAACAAAATTGTGCTTAATAAAAATTTTATTTATAAGGTATCCATTTTAGATGAAAACATCTCGTCTTATAGCATTAGCACTTTTAGATCAATTTATTGTTAACTTTATAAAAAATAATTAAAAGGAAGAATATTACTAAAACTGTAATATAAGAGATTAAATATGTAATCGAAAAATTACTGCGACTTACGTATTGCAAAGATTTTTGGACACCTGAACATTCCTTTTAAGATGACATAATTACTTCGTATTCTTGTTTAAAATTGTCTAATTGTATGAAAAAATGGTTAATAGTTTTTATGAGACAATAATTTATATGGCTTCCATATAGTTGTACGCATTTTTGTGCGCTATGAAATCAATTATCCTTATTTTTCTACTTTTTTACGTTTATAAGTTTTAAATTTATTCTATACATCGCCCAAATTGTTAATTTATTCGGATAAGTAACCCGTATTATTCTCTACATTGTTATTTCATATTTCTAAATGGGGAATGTAAGCGTCATATGCCTTTATAAAATTTCTGTAAAATATCAACATGTCATAATGAGTATGTTTTTTGGGGGATTCACAGTATAACCGGTAAGCCAGAAAATCACAACCATTTTCTGTATTAATTGTATAAGTATTTTTCTTTAAATTATATAAATATTTCTCTACCTTATAAGCGAGATGGTAAATATTTTTTTACTACCATTTAAATGTTACATCCTAAGCTTATCAAAAATATGTTTTTTAAACTAGTGTTAATATGAAGTGGAACTATCGAATATATTTCTGTGTTGAGAAAAATTTTTTAGAAAGTTAAACAAAGATAAAAATAAAAATTACTGTATTTGTACTAAATTTACACTTTCATAACAATTTTTATTATTTTATGCATTGTGAAGAGTTCATATAATACACTATGAAATATTATAATTGTAAAACCTTTTAATGTGCAAGGTTTTGTTCTATCGTATGCATCATTATACATTGACATTTCTAAATTATGTGGTTTAGATACTTTATATTCCATAAAAATATTGATTTTTGTATGTTAAGCACAATTAGGTAAAGATACATAATATTTTTTTTTTTTTTATGTAAGAAAAATTAAAATATTTCATGAGACTGATTAACCGTCAATTTGCTTATGAAACAAGAACAGCACAAAAAAAATTTATTTTTTTATTCAAAAAGGATAGTATATGTATAAAATAATTCATGTGTGAAAATATATTCTTTGGCACATAATAATATTATATATTAAATATGGTTTACTACAATATAATTCTTTCTTAAGTGAACGATTATTATTGTTATATAATGAAAATTAGTATGATGCATTAGTTTTTTTCTAATTTATCTTATCAACATTGGCTACATAAGATGTATGCATGTGCTTCAATATTAAGGGTATTACAGAGATAAGAATTTAATAAACTTAAAAAATTAATGAAATAGAATGATTCAAAATTAAGTTACTTCTACCACTACTACTATTACTACTACTATTATTATATTAAAAATATACTTCTCCTTAATATTTGAAATTAATTCGATTTTTTCGACACATGCTACATATACTATATGCATAAAATAGTTCTCTCCATTTTAACATATATAAAAAATAAGTAGGTAATTCTTTACTTATTTCCCTTAGATCACATGATATATGTATATTTTTCATTATGAAGAAATACACTGAAAGGATTTATCAATGTGTTACGAATTGTTAGTATTAAATAATGGGAAAGGAAGTTATACTTATTATAGGGGCGTTCCACTAAATATTTAAAAGCTTAATCAATAAATTTTTTTTTTATTTTTAATATCATAATAGGTAAATGTATAACATCACTGAAGTGTAATGCATATGTTTTACGTTATGTTTATTAAATAAGGGAAAATAATATATACTATTAATTTCGATAGTTTTATATGATTTATAACGTGTAAAGGAATATTTTTAAATGGTATAGCTATGTGCATTTCTCTGATAAGTCAAATGACGTTATAATAATAATTCATATATAGAGTAAAGTTTAGTCAGAATAAGTGCATGAAATACTAAACATTATCTGGCGTAGAAATGTTATAATGGGGTGATAAATTAAATTAGTATATATATTATGTAACAAACACGGATACATTATTATATTTATCGTAAAATTCTAAATCGCATAAGTTTATCAAAATTCATTAACACATAACGAATTCGTAGTTATTAATACTACATTTGGATTATACCATGAAAAAAAAATATTATTTCGATGATTTGACAAAGATCCTGATAATATAAATGAATATATTGTTAATATATACAATATGAATTGTCTTAATGCTATGTTGATCAATCTACATTCTGTTTTAGCGTCCAATATTTTTAAGCTGCAATATTAATCCATTATTGATGTTTACAATAGAAATGTATTATGTTTATCATATTTGTGAAACATTTTTTATTTTTATACTACGTAAATGTAACAACAAAGACATAATGTTTTCTTAAACAAGTACATTTTTCATAAAAGATCAATTTTATGCAGTTTATTGTAATGACTGTATGTTTTGAAGCATGCATGAATAAAATATATTTTATTAATTTTTTTTATTATTCATTCTTAACGAAACGCAAAGGAATTTATTATATGTTAAGTTCATGATAGTAAACATAAAAAAATTAGTCGGTGCGTTTATGTCATATGTGCAAAAATGACAGAAAATTATTAGATATAAAATTGTTACGTAACTAAACAAATGACAAACGTGACATTAGTTAATTTTAGAAGTGTAACACACAAAAAAAAAAAAAGGCAAAAACGCATAACCTTATTAACTAGGGAAAATATATATGTACATTTATCAAAATAACAACAAAAAATTACCAAAAAATGGAGCACAACTATAAGGGTAACAATTAAAAAAAAAATGCGTGTTGTAAAGGCATTTCATTTTTATCATTAAATAAAACTACGAGTTCAACACTAGCTATTACTATTAATGCCTTTTTTTCAGTGTATTTAGAAATAAGTGTGAGTTTGTAAATAAATTCCTAATCAGAACTATACGCCAAGCGAATTCTTCTGTTTGGAGGATAACTGTTCCTACTCCTTGAGCTATATTGAATTGGTATTTGGGCATCTTCTCGAAACATTTCGACAGCTATTTTTTTCTTATGACTTTTTTTATTTATCCAGGATCCAAATGGAGTAAACTGATGTTAAGCCGAAAAATGTAAAAAATGAACAATGCTATTATTTAATAGCTATGCTTTTTAAATATAAATAAATAACGGCATTAGCATGAAATAACTAAACATTGTAATATAATTCGTACTTTGTAAAAAACGAATAAGGTAGAGAAAATTCCAAGAAATGCGAAAGAAATAGAGGAGAAAGCATTAAAAGGGTCGCACATTAAATGTTTGCATGAATTTTCCGATTCTAAAGGACTTCTTCTTGCCACATCCAGATCAATGATATGGTTTGTAAACACTTTATCTGAAGTTTCATTCGCTTTTATATTTTCACATTTAAGTTTAGACATGAGATAGTTAGGAAAATATGTTTGCTCACATTTAAAATATGTAGGGCACTTATTTATGCAATTGTAAGTGGGCCGAATAAAACACGTGCAACATTTATTTATATTTTTGCTATACAAATCAGCAATGTAGTTAAGGTATTCACAATAAGTATCACAATTGTCAACACATTTACTAATTTTATCGTAGTTTTTGAAATAATCGTGCAAATATTTCTCTTCCTCCCATTTTTCAAAATTACCATCAAGGTAAAATAGACAAGATTTAGCACCTACTGGTAAAGAATTATTAACCTGATATAATACCTCATTAAGTCCATTCAAAATGGAGTGGAAGTGAGCACTATTAGTTTTATCATTAAACATATTCATTATTTTATCGTACGTCCAGTAAGTAAAATATGAACAACGATCTTCTGCAGATTCTACATTTTTCAATTTATCAGATAAATTTATTAAATTATTTGCAAATTTTGCGCAAAATGTTTTAAGTCCATTAAGTCCATTTGGTTTTTCAGAAAAGGGAATAATGTTTCCACAATATTTTGAACATAAAGATATTTCAGCATTACAAGTATTCAATATGTTATACTGTTCTTGTGCAGTTAGTCCCTTTAGTATATTATCCTAAAAAATACAAGTAATTTATTATATAAACATGTAGCGCTTAATTACAAGAATAATGTCATTGTTTTTTTGATAGAATACAACATATTTAAACAAAGATGCAAGTATTCTTCTAACTAAATTTAATAATATACATATTTTTGGTTTCTTTGAGGATGTTCATTTTCTTTATCGTTTTTTAACATAGCACATGATTCAACTGTTTTTTGCATAAATTTTTCTTCTGACTTTTCTTTAAATGTTTTTAATATCGGTAATGGTGTTAGAATTTCTTTTTTACATAAATTAGAATTATATATATAATTTTTATATAAGGATCTAAAATTTTTTAAAGCATTATAGAACTCAAAATTTCTGGTTTCATAACATTTTTTCATTCCATGTTTATATAGATCATTGCATTCCTCAGAATACTTAGAACAATTATTTTTTTCTTTTTTTTCAGATATAATTTTATAATAATAATCATACAAATTGTACAGTATATCCATATTTTCATATTCATCGTCATTAAGATCATAAATTTTATTTTTCAGTGCACCTTCTATATCAACCTTTGAATTATTTTCCTCCATAAATTTGCAAAATTTTTCTCTGAAAATTCTGTCTTTTTTATGATTTCTTAATTCTCGATTTAGCCAATAATTCAAGTATTCATGATATTTAATGTTTGCCTTCACTTCATTAGTAACACTATAAGCTAAAGTTATAAATAATTTTCTAAAATCTGTACATATCTGCTTAATTAAAGGGTCCACTGTATCATCGGTTTTATTAAATTTGTTACATTCGATAGATCCATAACCATAATCAGATTGTGTTTTAATATAATCTTCCGCAATTTGATATACATCTAAATCTTTGAAAACATCGTACTAAAAATAAAAAAAGAAAATACATAAAATAATATTTTTAATCATAATTTTATATTTGTCATCAGTAGTAGTTATAAATTGTTATACTTTTCCATAAGGGTAAAATATCTTTGCATGCTTTGTTGCAGAAAAATTCTAACATTGTGCATTTGTCTTCTATTTAATGATCCATTTGTGAATTCTACATCTTCTTTGGACTCCTCTTTAACTAATTCAAATGAATCCTTACTTTTTAAGGGATGTTTTGATTTTTCAGTATTTTTACACATATCATTAAGGTAGTTCACATCATCTTTTATAGTTTTTTCAAAATGCGCTATTTCATTGTTGTACACTTTAGTTAACTTTGAACGACGTTCCTCTTTCATGTTTTGGTATATGTCAAACATGTACTTGATATACGTACAGTATTGTGTTTTATCTTTTGTTGGATTTTTGAGTAATTCTTTTATATAACTATAATGATTTAAAAAATCATATAAATCTTTCTTATTTTTTATTGTATCCGCATTAAATACTCTGGAAAATATTTCTTGGGAATCAAACATTTCATATTTATAGCAACTTGCTTTCACAAAAAATTCATAAAACATACTGTAAATCCAGTTAAAACAGTAATAATCTGATTCGCATTCCATTGCCTTGCCGTATAACCAATAGATCAAATGTTGACATATGCCACCAGTAGGTTGCTTATATCCTGCCCATACATTTGTCCATTTCTGTAATATATTTCTAAGATCAGGGCATATTTTAAGAATCATTTTATTACTTTGATCACTACATACTTGAGGAGAGCTATCTGATACTTTAAAATCATTTAAATGTTTATAAAACTTAAGTAAATCTGACTTTTGCGACGAGCCAATCTATGAATAAAAAGGAACATTTAAAAATTATAAATTGATAGAGTTTTATTTATGAAATAATTTTTTACTGTGTCTAAGATGAAATAAGAAGTATCAAAATAAAAACTTAGAATCCCGTTGTTTTTTCAAAATATGAAAAGTTACTTCACTATCCAATAATTTAAGGGTTGTTTCCACAATGTTGTCCGTCATTTTGCCTTAAAGGTATAAAGACGATTATGGATATATGGAAAATTACAGTAAATGAAAAACATCCTTATTTGCTTACATTACGGATATGTGAATACATTACATTGTATTAATAGTCAAATATGATTGTGTTTTTCTTTGTGAAGATTTGTTTTTCATTGTTTTTTCACACAGTTGTGAGAAGAACGTTGATATTGTACAATAAGCAAGATCTTCATTTAATATGATTAAATATGTAATAATAGATTTATTGGGAAATTTTGTATTAGGCAAAAATTAAAAAATATTCGTATATTTATTATACAATTGATTAATAGGTTAGGTATATAGATAATGCATATATATTTATGCTATAATATGCATTAGAGCGTTTTTATATTTTCATATATTACTTATGAATAAATTTATGTATGATCATGCTCTTTCTATGCTATAAATAATTAATAGAATAGGAGGATATGCAAATCTACACGTTTGCTATTATGCTTTAGAGTTTTTCTTATAAATAACGTTTACTTTTTACCAACATTATGATAGCCCACATCATACCAAGCAGTTTAACTTTATATAAATTAAATGGAAATACATTTTAAGAGCATATGTAACACTCGAAGAATAAAAGTTTTTAATTCGGAAAAGCTAATCATTAGGGAAAAGTTTTTATCACTCCTTACATTTCTGTTTTAAAAATTGTAAACAGTTTAGTTTTCTCCTAAAGGGTTCTTTTTACATCTTTTCATTTCTTAGAAGCATATTCCAATTTAAAACATATTTTTACTTTAACGTTTTAGCCATATTATAAAATGTAGGTATACCACAGTATGTAAATTATTGCAAATAAAAGGATACAACGGAAAAATGGGATGCAATATGTTGTGAAAAGAATGAAAATTGCATGAATATTTTTATATTAATAATATGACAAATGTTAAAAAGGTATCAGTGTATAAGGGCAATAATGTAGCAAGTTTTAGGTATTACAAAATATATTTACATCTGCTCTTTTATTAAATGAACACAACAAAATAATATTTTTTTGTATCATTCGATTTTGTAAATATTATACCATTGAGTGCATATATGCCCCAATTAAGAACAATTCTTATATTTTATGAAGAATCTACGAAGAATCATTCCTTCGATAAATTTTTGAAATCCATTTTCATACATGGCATTAAACATACAACCCACACCAGTTACCATAATTTAATCAATTAATATATTTAACAGATAAGATATATTTTAAAAAAAAATTGAAATAAAAAGAATTATTATTTATTGAACAACGTAAAGGTATGTACATTTGATGTATATCGCTATTATATTAGAAATTTTTTGTACTATCAGAATAATAGTACATTTTTTTAGGTAGGGCGAATAGCCTATACATTACGTTATTTTTTACTTAATAAGAAATATTATACTTATATTATGCTGGTGTGAAATTATAAGTCTGAAATAATGAATCTATTCATAATCAATATATAAATATATATTGTTCTGGAAATTATTCGTTTCCCGCCTCTTTGTACATTTTAATATTTAACAAATTATATGTTTCATGGAAATTTATTTTTTCACATTTTGTGAAAAATATTTCAGCAGGAATGGACCTATTTAGCTTAATAATGCAATTTAGAATTATAAATCAAATTAATTGAAATTATTAATGTAATAAAATTTTATTATTAATATAGTTAAAACATTCATATTTTTTTCAGAAAATTAATTTTCTGAGCAAAAACGAAAAAACAAAAAAAATTGCTAAATGGAATATATTAATATAATCTATTTTACACATGATTCAGAGTTTCATGTTAGATTCATAATAGCTTCTAACCGTTATTATACTTAGTATAATAAAGGTGTGCATATATATGAAAATTAATGTAAAGTTTTACAAAAAAAAAAAATTACGTAACAATTTTCTATTCTCATAGAAATCGAAGAATCGTTATTTATGGAAAAGGGATTTTTAACATGTACAGTAAGAAATTCTAAAGCAATGTTGAACAATATGTTTTTAATAAAAATACATTTATTATTAATTTCTAAGATCTTGTGCTTATAAAACAAAAGGCCATTTCCAATTGAATTATAATGATAAATAGAAACACAGCGATATGCAACTGAATTTATCTCGTAATATTTGTTTTACATGTTAAGTGAGCTATGGAAATATTTAACCTATTTAATGATTATTCAT
The DNA here is from genome assembly GCF_000002415.2 of Plasmodium vivax. Lineage (NCBI taxonomy): Eukaryota > Apicomplexa > Aconoidasida > Haemosporida > Plasmodiidae > Plasmodium > Plasmodium vivax. The sequence goes on from NC_009913.1 coordinate 1,675,715, forward strand.
TTAATAAATGTATTGTTATGAGATACAATTATACAAAGGAATTGAATTAACTTTTACTATATGTCTTTTTTATATAAATACACCAATACATGGTGTATAATATAGGATAATGCCCTCATTCCATTTTATCCTTACTTCTCATGTACAAGTTATGCTTGTTAAACCATTTTATTTATAAAATCAATATTTATAGATATATTAACAAATTTATTCTTGCACAGATTGGTAATGCAAACGAGTTCTTCCATTTCTCGAATGTGGATTGTTATTTCTAGATCTTTCAAATTGTTGATATGCCATTTCTTCCATGAACTGCTGTTGTAGTCTTTTTTTCCTTCTACCTCGATTAGATAATATAGATCCAAGAGGAGTAAACTGTTAAAAAAAATAATATATAGTACATCATTTGTTATGTAATTGATTATATAAGTATATTATTAATAAATTAATTTGAAATAATATAGCAAAACATTTCTATATAAGAACTAAAACATTTAAATTACTTTATATAGAAAAAAAGCAAAGAATAGTGTTCCTAAAAAGGTAGCAACTACTGGAAGAGCAATGGTTTGTATCAGGAATGGACATTTTTGGCAGTATGCTTGTGCATTTATATGAAATGTGTCATCAGCAGAATATCCCTGAAGTGCGGATTTTGCGCGATCTAAACATTCCTGTTTTAAGCGAAATTTATCACATTCATCACATAAATCTTTAATTTCATCACAATCCTTTTCAATTTTAGTACTATCTTCTTCTGAAGGATCATAACAAATATCATCTTCAGGTTGTGGTTTATTGCATGTAAAAGAGTCCAATTTCTGAGGTATGTGTGTTGTATTTGAGAATGTATGAGACCTTTCACATTTATTTCCACGAAAATAGTTTTCGAACTTTTCCCATAATGGTTCAATGTTTATATTCCATTGGTTTTTATTATATTCACACTTTTCTGAATGTGTAAAGAAACTTTTATGTTGATCTAACCATCTATTCAAATTATGACAAGCTAAATCATTTTGACCTGATTCCCCAGTAAAATAATCTTTGGCTACTGAGTAATTATAATAAAAATATAAAGCTACATATTTTAAAATGGGATCAGGGAAATCTTTAATATGTTTTAAGAAGTCAATATGTTTTATTTCAAACTCGCTAGGATATAAATTATACAAAGCATAAAAATATGAAGTACACCCATCTAGCTGAAATTTAAAATAAAAAATATATAATATATATTTCCATAGAATTTTTTTTTTTCTATGCATTATAAAAGAAAACAATTAAATTCATGATACATTCCATGAAGCAAGTTATGCTTTCATGATAAAATCAAAAGTACATCGAAATATCTTTTTGGACATGGTTTTACTTCCATTTTAAAAGGACAATAATGCAAAACGAATAACTAATTTAATTAAAACAAAAAATATTTCAGACTATTTTGATATTTATATAATTCATTAAAAACTACGTAGGATTAAGTATACATAGAATATATATAATATTAAAAAAAAAAATTAATTATTGGATCACAATTAAATTTTAGAATATTTATGATATATATTAATACAATTGTTACTATATAAATTTATTCATATTACAAAAATAATATAATGAAAAATGAACATTAAAATTCATGTTACAGCGTTAAAATTTGCCAAATATAATAATACTTATTTTTCTATGTTATCTTATAGAAGGTATTATTACTAAAATTTATATTCGATTAATGTATTTGTCTATAATATTATTTACAATTTTATTATTTCAAATATAATTCCATTAAAATAAGATTGATAAAAATAATATTATAAAATTTTTTTTTTAAATTGTTTTATGAAATATATAATAAAAGTTAATATTACAATTATTAACAAATATAATTATCTTTATCATTCGAGATGAAATGAGAAAAAAAAAATGATGTTCATATACTTCTAATATAAATATTAAGCTGAACTAAAAAATATATAATTTAGAATAAATAATGTAATTTATAATAACATTGCTGAAAAATATATATGCATTAACAATAGAATTGTGCTGTTGTATATGTATTTTAGACATATTTATTTTATATTTCTTATATATTTTATATATATTTATAATAAAATTTTCAAGTATATAAAATTTTTATAGAAGTATATTATCATTTTAAATAATAATTTATAAATATTTAATTTAAAATTTCTAATCCTTATGTATAATCTATTTTTATAATAATAAAAAAAAATAAATAATTTGCTAGAATTCTATGTATATGGAATAATATTTATTTGTCCTATGAAGGATATGAATAATGTAATATATTTTTAATGTTTTATAAGAATAAAAAACAAGAAAGAAATACAGAAATTCATTATTATTTATTTTTGTTATTATTTTTTAAGTATAATATTAATTTTTGTTTATTAAAAATAAAAATAAATTATTATGCATTTAAATCTAATGAATTTATAAGAATATATTTTACTGCATGTTATATACTTTGTAAAAATAATATAATTAAATATATCAGTAAGGTAATACAAAAAAATTATAGTAAAAACTTTATACTTATTATAATTGTGAGATTATATAGTGTAATTTATAATGTATAATAGTTATTATTTTGTATAAACTTTCATACTATTTTTGATTAATTTGTTCGTACATTAAGTGTTTTTATTTATACGTTAATATATATATATATACTTTAATTAGATTATATCGTTGAATTCAAAATAAAATTCATTGATATATTATATTTTTAAAAAAATATAAAACAAATATATATTTTTTATTTATATATATGGAATTTCCTTTTTTTTTTATTATAATTTATGAATATGTGGAAAAACGTTTCTTGTCTTTTTCTACATTATATATATTTTTAATAT